>NC_088354.1:17855000-18097500 GCF_036884655.1 Musa acuminata AAA Group
TTCGGAGGCCGAACAGGACGGGAATCACAAGGAGCTGTGATCGGCAAGAGTTGCCTACCTTTTAGGCTTAGTGTGATTGGTCGAGTCCCTCGAGGTTACACTAAGACGCTGATTGGATCCTGATCCCCACTAGAAGTCTGCCGGAGACTTCCGTTTCACGTGCTGAGGGTGTCGCGTGACTCGTTAGTAAAATAGTGGGAGCATATTAAGATAGAAGTCCATATCTTGATAGTTTATTTCTTGCAAAATCTGCATGTTATTCATTTCTGCTACATCTTTATTTTCAGAAAATGTCGCTTTCAAATCCCTTACGTGGCATACTTGATGTCAACCGCCTCACTGGTCCAAATTATACGGATTGGCTTCGTAACTTGAGAATTGTTCTCACAGCGGAGAAAATCGTGTACATCCTTGATACAGTGATGCCTACGCCCGAAGAAGGGGCAAGCGAGGATGAGATCGCTCGCTACGTGAAGTACATTGATGACTCCACTCTTGCTCAGTGCTATATGTTGGGCTCTATGACTCCAGAGTTACAGAGACAACATGAAAAGATGGATGCCAGATCCATTCTCCTACATGTCCGCAAATTGTTTGAGGAACAGGGAAGGACTCAACGATATGAGATATCCAAGAGCCTTTTCCGCGCTTGGATGACTGAGGGGACACCGGTTCAGAACCATGTCCTAAAGATGATTGAGTGGATAGAGAAACTCACAGGTCTAGGAATGGTCCTAGAGGATAACTTGTGTATGGACATTGTGCTTCAGTCCCTACCAGATTTCTTTTCACAGTTCATAATGAATTTTAATATGAACAAGCTTGAGGTGACTCTCCCAGAGCTCCTCAATATGTTGAGGGAGGCAGAGAGTACTATTAAGAAAGAGAAGCCAGTTCTCTACACTAGTGAGACCAGAAAGAAAAGGAAAGCAGAAAGGTCCCTTAAGAAGGGAAAAGGCAAGGGCAAACAAGGTAAAGCAAAGGTTGCTAAGAAAGACCCAGCAAAGGACAAAGGCCAGTGCTTCCACTGTGGTAAAGATGGGCATTGGAAGAGAAATTACAAAGAGTACCTTGCAGAAATGGCGAAACAAAAGCTTGATGAAGCTTCAGGTACATTCATGATCAGTCTCCATTTGTCAGACTCTTATGATAACACATGGGTATCGGATACCGGTAGTGCTTATCATATATGCAATTCGTTGCAGGTTCTGGCAAGGCCTAGGAGACTAGAGAGAGGCGAGATGGACCTCAAGATGGGTAATGGAGCAAAAGTTGCTGTATTAGCTGTTGGCGAGGTCGCCCTACATCTGCCTAGTGGAGCTTTTATTGCATTAGATGCATGTTATTTTGTTCCTTCTATTATCAAAAATATTATCTCCATTTCATGTTTAACAGTTAGTGGATATAAATTTGTTTTTGAGAACAATGGTTGTTCGATATTATTAGATGATAAGATCATCACGAAAGGAACATTGCATAATGGTTTATTTATGTTAGACACCACTCCACATATCATGAATGTAAATGTGTCCAAAAGGAAACGAGATGAGTTGAACAGTGCATACCTGTGGCATTGTAGGCTAGGTCACATCCATGAAAGAAGGATTCAAAAGTTGCTAAATGATGGATATCTAGATCCATTCGACTATGTGTCATATGCAACTTGTGAGCCTTGCATTCGTGAAAAACTGACCAAATCTCCATTTAGTAGAACTGGAGAGAGAGCCACTGAGTTGTTGGAACTCATACATAGTGATGTATGTGGACCCATGTCAACTCATGCCATTGGAGGTTACTCCTACTTCATTACATTTATTGATGATTTCTCAAGGTATGAATATGTGTACTTAATGAAGTACAAGTCCGAGGCCTTTGAGAAATTCAGAGAGTATAAGAATGAGGTGGAGAACCAGACTGGAAAGAGTATCAAAACTCTTCGATCAGATCGAGGAGGTGAGTACTTATGTATAGAGTTTACTCAGTTCCTCAAGGACCATGGGATATTATCCCAATGGACACCTCCTTACACACCTCAGCTCAATGGTGTCTCTGAAAGGAGAAATCGTACTTTATTAGATATGGTACGGTCCATGATGAGTTTCGCTGACCTACCCATCTCATTCTGGGGATATGCCCTAGAAACCGCAGCTTACCTTCTGAACAGAGTTCCAACTAAGTCGGTAGTGTCTACACCATATGAGATATGAAAAGGGAAGAAGCCTGATCTTAAGGTTGTTAAGATTTGGGGCTGCCCAGCCCACGTTGAAAGACACAACCCCGATAAGTTAGAATCAAGGACAGAGCGATGCATATTTGTGGGATACCCCAAGGAAACTTGTGGGTATTACTTCTATCATCCCGAGGACAAAAAGGTCTTTGTAGCTAAGAGAGCAGTGTTCCTTGAGAAGGAACACATTCTTGACGGAGACAGTGGGAGAATGATAGAGTTGAGTGAAGTTAGAGAACCAAGCTCAAGCACCACTCTACAGCCCGAGTCTGTTCAGGTACCTAATACACAAGTATCAACTTTACGTAGGTCTGATAGAGTATCCAATCCTCCTGAGAGATATGTGGGACATATTAGAGCAGAGGATGTAGAGGATATTGATCCTCAGACCTACGAGGAGGCTATTATGAGTATAGACTCCGGGAAGTGGCAAGAAGCCATGAATTCTGAGATGGATTCTATGTACTCCAATAAGGTTTGGAACCTAGTTGATGCTCCCGAAGGTATTGTACCCATCGGTTGCAAATGGATCTTTAAGAAAAAAATCGGAGTAGATGGAAAGGTAGAGACCTATAAAGCAAGGCTAGTGGCTAAAGGGTATCGTCAAAGGCAAGGTGTTGACTACGACGAAACCTTCTCACCCGTAGCAATGCTAAAATCCATCAGAATTCTATTGGCTATTGCAGCACACTATGATTATGAGATTTGGCAGATGGATGTGAAAACCGCATTCCTCAATGGGAACCTCGAGGAGGAGGTGTATATGATGCAACCTGAGGGATTCGTGTCCAAGAACTGCCCAGATAAGGTGTGTAGGTTGCTTAAATCCATTTATGGACTAAAGCAAGCTTCCCGAAGTTGGAACATAAGATTTGATAAGTCAATCAGATCTTATGACTTCGTTAAGAACGAAGATGAGCCTTGTGTGTACAGGAAGGTAAGTGGGAGCGCTATCACCTTTTTGGTGTTATATGTGGATGACATCCTCATCATTGGGAATGACGTAGGAATGCTATCCACAATAAAGACTTGGTTATCTAGACACTTCTCCATAAAGGACTTAGGGGAAGCATCCTATATCTTGGGGATTAGAATCTATAGAGATAGATCTAAGAGGATGCTTAGCTTGTCTCAGTCCAGGTACATAGAAACCATTGTCAAAAGGTTTGACATGGAAAACTACCAGAAGAAAGGGCGAACATGAATATGATACCTTATCCCTCAGCAATAGGGTCTATCATGTATGCCATGCTATGTACTAGGCCTGATATAGCGCATGCTCTGAGTGTCACGAGCAGGTATCAGGCGGATCCAGGCTTGGAGCACTGGAAAGCAATAAAGTGTATCCTTAAGTACTTGAGAAGGACTAAGGATCTTTTACTAGTATATGGAGGTAATAACCTTAAGGTTGAAGGCTACACTGACTCAAGTTTTCAGTCTGATGTCGATGATAGCAAGTCAAATTCAGGGTATGTGTACACCTTGAATGGAGGAGCAGTGTGCTGGAAGAGTTCCAAACAAAATACCACTGCTGACTCGACCATAGAGGCGGAGTACATTGCTGCATTAGATGCAGCAAAGGAGGGAGTCTGGGTGAAAAAGTTCATCACAGATTTGGGAGTCGTGCCGAGTAACGAGGAGTCGACTTCCTTATATTACGACAACTATGGGGTGATTACTCAAATAAGGGAACCCGGGTCTCATCAGAAGTGTTCTGAGGAGGTTCCAGCTTATAAGAGAGATCGTAACCCGAGGAGATATAGTAGTGGAAAGAGTTCCATCCGAAGATAACATTGCAGATCCACTAACAAAGCCGTTGTCTCAGATTGTCTTTGAGCGTCACAGGGGTCTGATGGGGATCAGACACATAGGTGATTGGCTTTAGGTCAAGTGGGAGATTGCTAGTCATAGGTGCCCAGCAAGCCAATCACGTGAGTGATGGCACGTGTGACTTGATACAGAATCTTTTTGCTTATTATATTTTGGCGTATATCACTTTATAACAATTGCATATGTGCATATATATATTGTGATGTCCTTGGATTTGTGCAATGGGAATCGGATCGTGATGAGATCACGATAATGAGATCGATTCACCTTTAAACACATATCCTAAATAATCCCGGTCATAGGTTACTCGAGAGGGACATCGTGATAACCGGATAGACTGGTGTGCTGTATACCCGTCCATATGATGGATGCAGCTGGTCTCATAGTTGCTCGTGGAGGGACACTAGGGATACAATATAGGTGCTCATTGGAGAATGAGTTCACTGATTGATCCGCTTACGGAATGCTGGATGGTTGATGATGCCTTATTGTCAGACAACGATTCCGTAGTCCTAGTGGTGTATCTGGTCCTTAGACTTGAGACACCAAGGATGTCCTGTATGAGTGCTCCACTCTTTGATACCAGACTTATAGGTTTGGCTGTCCCCAGATCTAGTACAGCTAGTCATTTGGAGTGGTAGTCGACCTTACGAGGGCTATTGAGTGTCAATAGAGGATCATCCACTCTCGGCGTCATGAGAGGAATATCCTATATGTTCTTGCTCAGACAAATCCCTGGCCAGGGTCATTCGGGTTGAGAGAGAAAGAGTTCTCCGGGAGAATCCAATTAGAGCGAGACTCGAGTAGAAACCGTATGGGTCTGTCAGCACCATGCTCGATATACGGTCTCTGGGATATTAGATGGATGAGGGACTATAGGTACATGGTAACTGAGGACAGACAGGTCCAATGGATTGGATTCCCCTTTATCGTTTGGGGACTACGGCGTAGTGGCCTAGTACGTCCGTAGTCGATGAGTCGAGTGAATTATTACAGAGATAATAATTCACTGAGTTAGAAGGAGTTCTGACAGGTATGACTCACGGCCAGCTCGATATTGGGCCTAGAGGGTCACACACATATGGTAGGCATTGCGATGAGTAGAGGTTCGGATATGAGATATCCGACGGAGCCCTTGTCTTATTGGATGCAGATCCAATACCCACTAGGGAAGGACCCATTAGGGTTTGACACGGGATCTCTATAAATAGGAGGGATTCACAGCCTCATAGGTTAGAGTCTTTGCTTGCCTTTCCTATTCTCCTCTCCCTCTCCACCTCAGAGTAGGCCTGGAGTTTTGAGGAGCGTCGTCGCAACCCTGCTGTGTGGATCACCGCTAGAGAGGAGGACGCTTGACCTCCTTCACCCTCTCCTAAGGATCTGCAAGGAAACAGGGATATACGATCTCCCTAGGTAATACAATCTCTATACGCAGTTTTGTGTTTTGCGGATTTTTGCACACCAATCTTCGCACGACGACGAACATCTTTTTGGGAATCGGGGATTTTTGTTTTCTTGTTCTTCCGCTGCGCATATGATGTCGCCCCTAATGATTTCCCAACAGTTTACGTCTAAGTGCCGATTCATAAATCACTTGTTTAGATCAAAAGCAGTTTAAGCAGAAGTATAAAGACAGTGTGCTGCTATTGTACAGCTCAAAAAGTAATCTGCAAAAAGCAGATTTACGTCTAAACGCAGATTTACGTCTGAACTTTGAAACTCGTTTGTAAACTCGCAGAAGGCAGTATGCAGTTGGAATGAAGACGTAAACGTAAACTGAAATCTGATGATTGTACGAGGAAAGCCGATTTACGTCTAAATGCAGTTTTACGTCTAAATGCAGATTTTCGTCTAAACCTTGAAACTCGTTCGTAAAATAACAGAAGACAGTTTGCAGTTATAAATAGAGTCAAAACGTAAATGTAAACTGCAAAGAAACTCGTTCGTAAAAGCGCAGAAGACAGTTTGCAGTTACAAGTGGAATCAAGACATAAACGTAAACTGTAAAGAAACTCGTTCATAAAAGAGCAGAAGAGCAGTAGCTATGTAGGAGGTTTGCAGTAATAATAAAATGCTCAAAATAAAAGCAAACCAGAGATTTAGAGTGGTTCGGTCAGTCTTGACCTACTCCACTTTTGGCTTCCTCCACCGACGAGGTCACCGACGTCAACTAGGGGCCTTCCTTCAATAGGCGAAGGCCAACTGCCTTTTTACAGTTTCACTCCTTTTGACGGGCTCAGGAGACAACCCTTACAGAACCTTTCTCTCCTCTCTTTACATCTCAAGACTTGAAGAACAGAAAGAGGAGAACTTTTGGACTTTACACAAATTTGAGCTCTTAGATTCACAGAAAAGATCAAGAATTCGATGTAGTTCTGTATCTTTTCAGTGCTGAATGGGTGGGGTATTTATAGGCCCCAACCCAGTTCAAATTTAGAGCTCAAAACGATCAAATCTCGGAATTCCGGGATCAGGCGGTTGCACCTCCTGACTGGAGAGGTTGCACCGCTTGGCAGAGCTTGAAGACTGAGCCTCTAGGCGGTGCTACCTCTGTCAGGGGTGGTTGCACCTCTCTGCCAGAGCTCGAAGACCGAGCTCAGGCGGTTGCACCGCCTGACTGGAGAGGTTGCACCGCCTGGCAGAGCTCGAAACTTGAGCTCTGGCGGTGCTACCTCCTGACAGAGGAGGTTGCACCGCCCAGTCTCGCTCGGAGACTGAGCCCTGGGTGGTTGCACCTCTTGGCTGGGGCGGTTGCACCGCCCAGTCTCGCTGGGAGACATAGCCTGGGCGGTGCTACCTCCCTGCCTGGGCGGTTGCACCTCCCACAACAACCTGGGTCCGAATGGGTTGAACCATTCGACCCAATTTGAGTTCTTCAGAGGCCCAATTGCCCCAGGATTAAGCTAATGGGATCACCTCCCATTTCTAACTTAATCAAAGTGCTAACTACGATTATTTCCTAAGACATATTCTGCAGCTTGCTTCGGTACGTCATTCGCTTCTTCCGGCGAGTTTCCGGCGAACTTCCGTCGATCATCCGATGAACCCTCGGTGATGCTCCTGCGGACTTCCGGCAAACTCCTGGACTGCGACGATCCACTTGGCAAGTTCCGACGAGCTCCTTTGGCAAGCTTCTGGACTTCTCGGATTTGTTCCCGCAGAACCTTCGACGACTGTCCGAACTTCCGTCGAGCTCTCGAACTCCCAACGTGATCATTGTCATGACTCCGGCGCAACTCCTGCTGTATGTCTTACTTTCATCGTAGTTAATCCTGCACACTCAAAACAAAAACTTCGATCGAGACAATTAATCCTAAGCAATTAACCAAGTTGTCCGGCATGTCATTGGTCCCTCGACGCTTCGTCCGATTCTTCGGCGCATCGTCCTTTCCTACAGCCTATTGCCCAATCGGCCAGTTGACTCCACAACTCCGATATCCTTGGCACAATACCCGCTCTTCTTGGCCCGATGCCCGAGTCCACGACCCGAAGCCTTCTGTCGATACGTCAACCGATCCACCGGCCCGACGTCCAATCTTCTGACATGTTCCTCCGGCACAACATGATGTTCCTGCTTTAATTGTCTCATCCTAATCGAAGCACCCTGCGTCACTCAAAACGCAGATTAAATCATAAACATATATCAAGGAGTTTCATCATCAAAATACGAGATTCAACAGGTGATCCCCGGCTTTAGCCCCTCCGACGAGCAAGTCAGTAATGGGATCGATTGTTTTTTCTCCTCCTCCTGGCCGGAGGCCGGCCTGGGGCTTTATACTATTGCACGAGGGTTGATAGCATGTCGATTCGGCGTGGCCGTTAACCCTCGAGGGATGGGACGACACCTCTGATCGGTTGCTGTCTCGGGGTGTGCGAAACAGCGTCAGACGGCACCGCCCCGAGCTCTCGGGACGGGACAAGTGGAACAGCTTCTTGGTATGATTTTGATTTGGCGTGTGGTTCTGACTTGACATGTGACATCAGCTATGACGTGTCCGGAACCCAAAATATACCGTATCACACCCAACACGACTACACCCATCAAAGTGATCGAGCCATCGATGAATTTGACAGACTTAATAAGATTGGAGAAGGCTCTTATGGGGTTGTCCAAAGATAAGAAGACTAGAGAAATCATGGCTCTAAGGATACTAAATCTGACCAAATCGGGAAAAATGATGGATGGAACAGAGAAAAAAATGATCCATGGAAGATAGAGATCGATTGTCTGATGCGGTGTCACCGCCTGTCCATCATGGAGCTCAAGGATATGGTCCGATGCAATCGTAGATATGATACTATATTCTTGGTCATGGAATATGTCGAGCATGAACTCTCGATTGCATGGAATCGAGGAGAAAGACTCTTTTTGAGAGTGAGATAAAGCTTCTCATGTATCAGTTCTTGGTAGGTGTTAAGCATCTCCATGACCTCCAGATGTTTCATAGAGATTTCAAGACTGAAAACATCCTACTGAGCGGTCATGGAAAATTGAAGATATGTGACGTTGGAAAGTGTCATAAGTTTGGATTCTTATTCTCATTTAGTTGTTTAGCTTTATGTTATTTTTTCTACTGGTCATTCTCTGCTTCACCTTTTTGTTTTTTATATTTGTTGTACAGAACAGGCAACATCTGGATTTGTTGATCTGATGACATTTCAAAATGAACAATGAAGCTTGCAAACCAGTTTCTCCAGCAATATGTACCAACGCCAATACCATATAAATAATTTATGCAAGTTTGGTACAAGCAGCTTATTGTATAAAACCCTATGAAGGTAATGTTAAACGGTAAAACTTCTATGCACTTGTGAATCATAGGTTCAGGCTGCAAGAGTTGTTAGAAGGGACCTTTTTTTTTCTTTTTTTTTTTTAATTATTGTAGGCCTATGCATGTTATTATCATGGTTTAAACATATTTCTTCTTTTAACCTTGTTTTTCTTTAACTCAGTGTATGCTACTTATGAAACGGACAAGGTAGACTATGTTCTTGTGGTAGTAGATAGTTGGATTAACCTTCTTTTTTCTTATTATAGTTATCCTCTTCATGATAGATTTCTTAATTGAGAGCATCCAAATGTGCACTTTATGTAGATATCTTATTTTAAGTTGATACCAGTGTCCTCATGGTAGGCACTATTTTCATTTATCGTAAAAAAAAAACAATTGGTGGATTTTAATAAGGAAAGCCAGAAACATGATTGCGGTAGGTGACAACACAATATATGCAGTAATTTTCATCAACTAGATTAAAATACGAGAAAGTATATTCCTATTCACCCAAACATCCTTTAGAATCATTTAGATTAGCAAGCACATTTGATATGAATAAAAGAAAACCAGAAAGATGACTGTGGTTGTTGATAGCATAACATCTGCAGCAATATTGGTCATTTAAATTAGTATATGAAACTATTGAACTAATCACCCAAACATCATTTAGAATCATTTAGCTTCTATAATTTTTGGCAAATATAGAAACAACACCTTTTTTCCTTGTCTTCTAGCTTTTTCTTAGGTCTATCATCTATGCTTAGATTTTTGGTGGTTTATAGGTTAAACATGTTCCCTTTTTTAACCTTCTTTTTGTTGTTTGGAGCATGGCTACTTGGCTCCTTTTGTTTTTGTGCATGTGGTGAGCATAATTCTGCAAATGTTTATCATATGGACATGGTACACTGAGTAGTTCGACTCCTTCAAGGAGATATGTGAACCGCTGTTGTCGTCTTCAGAAATATGTTAATGACTGCAATAGTTAATCTCTGATCTGTGTTTGTACTTCCCATAATTTTCTAACTATTCTATATGATGTTTGATGAGAGTGAATGATATACTCGTTTCACAATATGTTGTATCTCATTTCAGGGTTGTTCTACTATCTTCCTTATTATAGATCTATCTCTCTCTTGGGAGAACACAAAATTGCTGCTTTAAGCTTAGGCACTACTACATTCAGGATTAATTGTGCACTACATTCAAGATTAAACAATAGAAGAAAATAGAAAACATGAATGTGGAAGTTGACATCATAAGACAAGCACGATGATGAAGAATCGGAAGATGTTTGACACCAGTAGTGAAAGAGAAATCAAAAGAACCAAATGGAAAGTGAAATTTTTTCTCTCTCTCTCTCTCTCTCTCTCTCTCTCTTTCAGATTTTTTTTCCCAATGCTAATATTGGCTGGGAAGAGGCTTATTTATAGCCAAACCCATCCAACAAGAATCACATGTCAATATGCAGCAAGCTATTATGGATTTAGCTGGAATAGTGTAAGTCGTGAGGCACCTTGCGGCAAAGACACAAACTTAGGTTGAGTTACCTAAGTCGCGAAGTATCCTCATGCTAACTTCTCGGACTTAGCTAGGATTGCCTAAGTTATGATGTGCTCTTACAATATGTATCCGTAAAGGATCAACCAATTTGCAACTTCACTCAGATCCCGAAGGACCTGTAAAAGAGAAAGTTGATTAGTTCAAAAATGAGCGACAAACAAGTCCCGACGTCTCACGGAAAGGGAAATCTTTACAAGCAATTCAACGAGCACCTCGCATGCATGAGAGAAAAGAGGGAAAGGAGGAAAATAAAGACTTTAGAAGGTAGAACGAACAGTTGCAAGTCCACAAACAACTACTCACTAGGTCCCAGGCGCGAAGGCAAGTTCCCATCAAGTTAACATGCAAACTTGTGAAGATTTTTCAATACCCGATAATATACCGAAGCCCCATCTAGCCTTGTGCCACCCGGGGGGTTCCAGGGTGCTGAGATGGTTGATGTTTTGGTATACTACTCTGGCTTGCAGAAAATAAGCTGTGGCACGCGAAAACGAAGCCATTTTGGGGCATTTGGCCCGGCTTCGGGAAGCATCTTACGGATCTGAGTGGTAGGCTTTTAAGTTACTGGCATGAAAAATATTGTGAATTTTGAGTCATGCCGGCAGTTGCAACTTGTAGGAGACGTTGCCTACCCTACTGATAATTGGGAAGGGCACTTCATATTGCACACCAATCCTTTGTGTTCTTTGTTTATAAAGAATTGGAGTGATGCTGGTTGGAGCTTTACCAACACCAAATTACCGACTTTGAACTCCTATGGTCGCCTTCCCAAGTCTACCCACTTCTTCATCTTTTTGGCGGCCTTCTCCAAGTAAGCTCGCACAATATCTACATTTCAATGTCATTCTTTTATAAAGTGATATGCTGACGGACTACTCCCAATATATCCAATAGCTAAGGTGTGAGGAGTTGATGGTTGTTGTCCTGTAATGATCTCGAAGGGGCTCTTGTTGGACGCAGAGCTCAGTTACAAGTTGTAGGAGAATTGAGCTATGTCCAACAGCTTCACCCAATCTCGTTGGTTGGCACTCACATAGTGCCGAAGATATTGCTCTAGAAGCGAGTTTATCCTTTCAGTATGGCCATCCGTTTGGGGGTGGAGGCTTATGGAGAAGTATAACTTAGACCCCAACAATTTGAATAGCTCGGTCCAGAATCGTCCTAAGAACCGAGCGTCTTGATCACTGATGATATTATGCAAGACTCTCCAATACTTCGCCACATTCTTCATCATCAGCTTGGCTGCCTCCTCTGCTGAACAGTGTAGGGGTGTAGGAATGAAAATTGTATACTTTGAAAATTGATCGACCACCATGAGTATCGATCCGAGTCCCCTTACTGCTGGCAAGCTTGATATAAAGTCCAAGGAAATGCTCTCCCATGACCTTTCTGGTACAGGCAATAGCTCTAAAAGTCCCATCGACTTCCATTACTCTACCTTATCTTGTTGGCAAGTGAGGCACATTCGAATATAATCCTCCACATCAGTCCCCATCTTCGGCCAGTAGAAGGCCCTCTCCATGAGAGCCAATGTTCTGTGAATACCTGGATGTCTAGCCCAAAGGGAATCGTGACACTCTCTTAAGAGTTCATGCCTCAAATTGTCCACTCGAGGAACATAAACTATATTCCCTTTTGTGTAAACAAGTCTCTCTTGGACCCAAAATCGTCGTGTCTTACCTTCTTTGATGAGCTGCATCAGGGTTACCGCATGGGGATCACTGTACAGTCCATCCCTAATCCTGGAAAGGAAGTTGGAGTGCAACTTACTTGCTTGGCCTCTACCCTCCAACTGTATGGCATTCACTCGCTCCACTTTCTGACTCAATACATTGGCCACGACATTTGCTTTTCCGGGCTTGTACTCCATTGCCATATCAAACTCAGCCAGGAAGTCCTAACATCGTGCTTATTTTGGGGAGAGTTTCTTTTGAGTTTGGAAATAGCTCAAAGTGATGTTGTCTATCCTCAGCACAAATCGCGATCCAAGAAGGTTGTGCCGCCAAACTCGTAAACAGTGGACTACTACTGTCATCTTCTTCTCATGCATCGGATACCGTCACTCGATCTCGTTGAGCTTGCGACTCTCATAGGCCATCGGGTGACCCTCCTGCATGAGTACTCCTCCAATAATGAAGTCTGAAGCATCTGTATGGACTTCGAAAGGCTCCCCATAGTCCAAAAATTTGAGCACCGATTCTTCTAACACAGTAGCCTTAAGATCTTATGGAATGCAACTTCACATTTATCAGACCACCTCCAAGGCTGCTCCTTCTTCAGCAACTCTGTCAATGGAGTTACACACTTCGAATACCCCGCTATAAAGTGCCGATAGTAGTTGACGAAACCAAAGAAGGATCTCAGCTCTAGCACCTTCTTTAGAGTTGTCAATCTGAATAGAGCTATTACCCGAATAAAGTGTTCTCCTTGAGAACCTTGAAAATTATCCGAAGGTGCTCGATGTGCTCCTCGAGCATTTGGCTATAGACGATAATATCATCTAAGTAGACAACCACAAACTTATCCAAATACTCTTTGAATAGTTGGTTCATAAGAGTGCAGAACGTGTCCAAAGCATTTGTTAAGCTGAAAGGCATCACTAAGAACTCAAATGCTCCATACCTAGTCATGCAGATAGTCTTCTCTTCATCGTCTTCAGCAATGTGCATCTGCCAGTATCCTGACCGGAGGTCAAGTTTGGAGAAATACTTGGTTTTACCCAATTGGTCAAACAAGTCCACGATGAGTGAGATGGGATACTTATTCTTCACCGTCACTTTGTTGATAGCTCGATAATCAATGCATAGTGGGAGGCTCCCATCTTGTTTCTTTTGGAAGAGAATTGGAGCTCCAAATGGTGCTTTGGTACTACGGATAAGACCACCGCTTAGTAGTTCATCTAACTGCTTTTTGAGCTCTGTCAACTCTGGAGGGGGCATGCAGAATGGTAGTCTCACTGGAGGCTTCACTCTTAGCTCCAGCTCGATATGATGATCAACGCCTCTGCGTTGCGGCAGAGTCTTCGACAACTCGGGTGGCATAACATTTGCGAACTCCTTCAGAATGTTAGCCATCACAACAGGTTCATGAATGGCCTCCTCGTCGAGTAGCTCTAGCTTCATAGCAGCCACGAATGTTAATTCATCTTTTCGTACCCCTTTCTTCAATTGTAATGATGATATATGTTGGGTTTCCCTGGTTCCTCTCCGAGAGACGGGAACCACATAGGGGTCGCCATCTCCCATAGGGAGTTTAGGAACGATATTGGCACCAACTTTGTCGCGTGCATGAACTCCATTCCAAGAATTACTTGGAAGTCATCCAATGGCATCACCATCATGTTTGTACTCCCGCTCCATGTTTCGATCTTGATGGAACTCCCTTTGCCAACCTGGAGATTCACTTGGCCTCTGAATTCACCGCTTTCATTCGACTTGGGTTCTTCTCCAAGATCAGCCCAAGTCGCTTTGCTTCTCGGTCAGCAATAAAGTTGTCGGTAGTGCTCGTGTCCACCATTGCACGGGTTATTTGGCCATTGAGCTTAATGTCTACATACAACAGCTCACTGCTCTATGCTTTTTGTGGCCTTACCTTCATGTTCTCCCCCACTTGACCTCGCATAACATTGAACGAACGCATTGCTCCCATCCGGGATCCTTGCGACTCCTTATTGTCGCTGCTGAATTTTGAACTACTCGAACTAAGAGCGATAGCCTTGCCTTTGTCTGATTTGGGGGGTGGATAGAAAAGTTGTTAAGGTATTGAGTGGTTGTTTCTGTGGGCACTCTCTCACCATGTGCAGCCCTCCACACAAGAAGCATCCGCTAGGTTTTGGAGCCTTACCTTTTGAGCTTAGCCCTTTGTGGGAATTCGTCTTCCTTTGTTCGCCCCTAGGCTCCTTCCCTAGAGAATATTTTGGAGAGCGGTTTCCTGAAAATTATTTCCTTTTTCTCGAGTCCTCCGAGGAAACAAAGTCAATGAGCCTTTCTACGACCGCAGTTGCCCCGATCACATTGGTGACACTCCTTTGATGCAGTTCTTATTGAGCCCATGGCTTCAAACCATCAAGGAAGCTGAACAGCTTATTCTTCTTGGACATGTCCTATATGTCCAGCATTAGTGTAGAAAATTACTTCGCATAGTCTCGAATGGAAGTGCTTTGGCGGAATTGTCTCAGTTTCCTCCTTGTGATGAACTCTGTGTTCTTAGGTAGGAACTGAGCTCTCAACTCCCACTTCAAGTCCTCCCATGTGTCCACCCGACACCGACCTTGTTGGATTTCCTTCCAACGGGTTCGCCACTAAAGTTTTACATCCCCATTCAAATACATGGTTGCTATCAAAGCTTTGGTTTCTTCAAAATCAGGCCTCGTAGCTCGAAAGTATTATTCCATGTCGAACAAGAAATTCTCAAGCTCTTTAGCATCTCTAGCACCCCCATAATAATACGGCTCGGGTGCTCTCAAGTTTTGTGACGGCGCAACGCGGGTGTTGCTTCTTCTTGCATTCAGTGCCCTTATGAGCATGGTCACCCTGGAAGTGAGTTCCGCCATGACTTCGTGCAGATATTGCATGGAGTCTTTGGTGTCATTTGATAGTCAATTGACTAGGGCCTCAATCTTCTCGATCCAGGATTCAACTTCTTCTTGCGAGCTTTCTACCCTATGAAGCCTTCGTTGGTCATGGTAAAGTTCCTCCAAGATCGCTTCAAGAACATCCAAGTGGGTTTCTACCACTGTAAGTCTCTCCTTATGGCTCTTTTTTCCAGTTGGTGCTTCATATTGGGCCTCTTCTGCTCGCGGAGAGTAGCCAACTTCTCGCTCATCATGTTCGTTGTCGCGCTCCTCCTGAGCGACTCCAACAACATGAGAGCGAGTATGCACTTGCAGCCCACCTGCAGCTGCTTGGGGTAAGGGTCTGGCTTGCCCCGTCTTGCTTGATTCGCCATGATGCTTTGCCATGGTGAGATTGTGAAGTTTCTTCGCTACTTGCTTGAATTGATTGCCCGCTCTGATACCACAATGTCATGGACTTAACTGGAATTGCCTAAGTCGTGAGGCACCCTTGCGGCAAAGACGCGAACTTAGCTTAAGTTGCTTAAGTCGCGAAGCACCCTCGCACCAACTTCTCGGACTTAGCTGGGATTGCCTAAGTCATGACGTGCTCTTGCGATATGTGTCTGCAAAGGGTCAACCAATTTACAATCTCATTCAGGTCCCGAAGGACCTGTAAAAGAGAAAGTTGATTAGTTTAAAAACGAATAGACGTCTCGCGGAAAGGGGAAGCTTTATAAGCAATTCAGCGAGCACCTCGCATGCATAAGAGAAAAGAGGGGAAGGAGGAAAATAAAGACTTTATAAGGTATAACAAATAGTTGCAAGCCCATAAATAACTGCTCACTAGGCCCCGGGCGTGAAGGCAAGTTCCCGTCAAGTTAACGTACGAACTTATGAAGATTTTTCAACACCCAACAATATACCGAAGCCCCATCGAGCCTTGTACCACCCGGGGGATTCCAGGGTGTTGAGATGGTTGGCATTTTAGTGTGTTACTACAGCTTGCAGAAAAATTGCTGTGGCACCCGAAAACGGAGTCATTTTGGGGTAGTTCAGCCCGACGTGGTGAGCGGTCGTACTACAGCATTGCAACCTATTCGAATATGTATTTTTACAAGCAAAAACACATAAAACCAAGGTAAAATAGACTGTCATGTATATGTACAAGCATACAAAAGCAACGAACGGTTCGTTGAACGAAGTTATTGTAAATGCACGATGACTATTCGTGATAGAGTGACGGAACAACACGCGAGTAGTACCTTTGTATAGCCGACTACCATGCCATAAAAATAAGGGTCGTACCTGCACAAAGCTAACTACTGTGGCAAGGATAAAAAGATAAGTTTATAATATGATAAAAATACAGAAAATAAAATATTAGATCAAATTCTCCAACCCAAATTAAGTGCACGTGAATGAGTTTAGGCCAATCATCCTGCTTAGCACCATGGCAAATGTGGAGAAGAGAATAAAGACGGGAGGAAGAAACCCTTCAACTGCTAATGTCGGACTAAAGTCCTTGCACGGTGAAGAGAATTTGAGTTTTTGCCCTTCATGTCCCAACACAACACACCGTTAGAATTGCAAGGTGGTAAGCAATTAATTATTTCCTTCGAATTTTGACAGCTTTAAGGAGGTACATTTGGCCTCCGCTATCATATTTTGTGAAGATAAAGGCCTGAAGTTTTTTCTTTTTGTAAGTTTTAGAAGGCATACTTTTCACGATATTCGTCGTTTCTATTGCTTATAGTTTTATCCAAAATACTGATTTCCTTTAGTCATTTTAAGTTAAGATGAATTTGGTAGTACTACATGCAAAATTTACTAGATTATATTGTTTACTAGTTAATGTTGTGGAGCACCGAAGGCTTCACTATTAAATCCTTAAGATTTAGTGACTGATCAAATTGTTTGATCATGGTGACATAACTAAGGGCTGCTGAACTGAGGTCTAGTTTTTTTTTTCTTCTGTCCTTTCTGGACCTTCTGTGACTATTTTATGTGTTGTTTAAACTTTAGTAATAAATGATATACACCTTGGTTTGCTTTTGTAATGAGAAGAAATATGTTGTACGCTTCCATGTAGTATGATATTTTTCAAACTTGGACACTAGTATCGATGTTATATTTCTTAACACAGCTCAGATTTGCCTGGATTATGCTTAGGCTTTATTTTGATATTGTTAGGATTCGGTACTAAGAGGGAGGGGTGAATTAGTGCAGTGATAAAATAACATCGGTTTAAATAACTTCATATGATAAAAATTATTTCCGACGAAAAACTGTTTCGTAAAGGTAATACTTTGAAAGCGTACATAAACGTATTGAAGGCAGTAAGCTATTAAAGAGGTTTGCAGTATGTAAATGGTAGGAAGTAAATGCAAACTAGAGTTTTAGAGTGGTTCAGTCAATCTTGACCTACATCCACTTTTGGCTTCCTCCTCCGACGAGGTCACCGACGTCAACTAGAGGTCTTCCTTTAATAGGCGAAGGCCAACCACTCTTTTACAGCTTTTTCTCCTTTTGACGGGTTTAGAAGACAACCCTTACAAGCACTCACTTACTCCTTTCTCAAACTAGTCTAACACTTAGAAGAGGGAGAGAAGATCATACAAGATTTTAGTAGTGTTTCTTTCTTTTTAAACTCTTTGTGCTTATGTGCTTTAACTAGGGATGAGAGGGGTATTTATAGGCTTCAAGTTGATTCAAACTTGGAGCCTAAAATTTTTCCATCTCAGGTTCCTTGAGCACGGGTAGTACCACTACTTGCGTTGGGCGGTACCATCGCCCAGTGTCAATCGATGCTGATACTGTCCTGGGCGGTACCACCACCCAAGTCTAGTGGCACCACTGCCTGGGGGGCAGTGCTGGGCGGTACCATCGCTTGGCACCCTGCCAGGGGCGGTACAACCGCTCAGATTGGCAATACCACCGCCTTACACAGTCTCGAGGTCTGTGCCACGACGGTGAGACTCCTTGGGGCACTATTTGGGCTTCTTATTATGCCCAACACAGTTCTTACATGGGCCTAGCTGAACCCTAATTGGGTTGGCTCAAATCCAAGCCCAATTACGTGCTAACTACGAAATCCTAAGACATTTACTAAGCTAAACAAGTCCCTATGTCTATCTTCCGGCGAGCTTCCGGTGAACTTTCGACGATCTCTCGACAATGTTCCGGCGGACTCCCGACAAGCTCCTAGACTTCACGACGATCTTCTTGGCGAGTTCTGACAAGCTTCTCTGGCAAGCTTTGCGACTTCTCGGCTGGTTTCGTCAGAACTTCCGGCGAACATCCGGACTTTCGATGAACTCTCGAACTCCCAATGTGATCACGTCCTTAACTTCAAGACTTCATTTTGTTTCATGCCTTGCTATCGTAGTTAATCTTGTATATGTAAAAACATACTTCGATCTAAACAATTAATACTAAGCATTAATCAAGTTGTCCGACATGTCATTGGTCTCTCGACACTTCGTCCGATTCTTCGACGCATCATCCTCTCTTTTGGCCTATTGCCCAATCAGCCAATTGACTCCGCAACTTCGATATCCTTGGCGCAATATCCGCTTTTCTTGGCCCAATGCTCGAATCCACGACCCGAAGCCTTCTGTCGATACGTCAATCATTCCTCCGGCCCGACGTCCAATCTTCTGACATGTTTTCCCCTGGCACAACATGATTCTTTCTGCTTTAATTATCTCATCCTGATCGAAGCATCCTGCGTCACTCAAAATGCATATTAAAATATAAAGACATATCAATTGGTTTTATCATCAAAATATGAGATTCAACATATATAAACCGTCAAAACAATTTGTGGATATCAATAAAAGGAATCCGGAAATACGATTGATATAGATGACAGATTAATAGTTGTTGCAATTTTCTTTGATTAGATTAAAATTCTGAGGAACTAGAATTCTACTCGTGCATTCTAAAGCATTGCTATTTTGGAAGTATTTTGGAAGTATTCTTGAGGAGTTGTGGAGTTGTGTCATTGTATACTTGAATTTGTGGTTTGATAGTAATTGATTATTTTTCTTTGATTTGAATTGTATGCCATTTTCTGTATAAACCTCCTGAATTTGATGACTTGTGATGTGGTTTATGGTTACTAGACATGTGGTGGCAGCATTTGATGGATATCATTCTATTATTATTATTATTATTATTATTATTATTATTATTATTATTATTATTATTATTATTCAGTTTTTGCTTAATTCTGTCCTAAGTAGTGAATTCTATTACGGTTGAATTCCTCAAATTTCCACTATAATGAATTCCTCAATATTCTATTCTAATGGAATGGTATTCTCTGATAAATTTATATAAATAATTATATTAGTGTATAGTCGGCTTAGAACTTGTCACAATACGTGGCTGTGAGAGAAAATGATTATGTGAATCGAGGATGATATCGTACTCGTAACAGCTCAGATATGCCCTTTTCTTCTGCATTCCCTCTTTTCCCTCTTACCCTCAAAAGTTTACCCGATTCGGCACTTCAAGTACTGCGGCTTATGATCACGATCACGATATGGAGCGCACATCTCCCCCGCCCCACAAACGCCACTTCAGCGCCGCCAATAGCTTCTTCAACCTATCTCGGTTTACGATCACCAGTTGGAAAAGCTTGATTTCGAAACAAGGTTGTCTACTATGCTTCTCTTTATCTCATACGATATCTGTATAATTTTACGGTCTCGATCAATCATGTTGTATTAATCGAGACGATCAATGAGATAGCACGCCGCAGTCGGGCTGGGGAAACGCTACCCCAAGCTATGTGAGAAGGAAGGCACCGCTCTCGCCCCGCACACGACTCACTCTGGTTCTCGAGGTTGAAAGAAAGAAAGAGCAAGCGATCCAAGTGCTTCGGCCTCGCTAAACAGGTATTCGTCTCCCCCTTTCCGTTCCGCCTGTTCATGCCATTCTTAACAATTGATCTCTCTGGTTTCTGGATTCTTGCGCTTTGGATCGATTGTAGGGTTTCGTCACCGCATGTTTTTGGTTTCAAATTGTTCTTTTTCTTTGGTTTTTCGTCTGTTCTTCTATTTTTGAGGATGTGTTCTAAGGTTTTGCCGCGAGATTCTTGAATACATTAGTTTGTAGTATAATGTTTTTATCATCTTTAATCGAGAAAGAGGAGGATTCTTGTTTTGTAGTATAATGTCAGATTTTTAGATCTGACTTCTATATGTTGTCATCACCAGTCTCGAAAAAGTTTGGGTTTTTTTTTTTTTCAGGTTAGCGAATAAAAACAATTGAAGGACTTCGAGAAGCAATTTTTAGATCGATGTAGCAGCCAACTATTTCAGGATCAATTTTGTGCTTCGGATGGGTCTGTCTATATTCTTTGGCGTCATTTCTTTTATGGTATTTTGTTATGCTGCAACAATGTCGAAGCTTCTTCCAGAATCAGGAAATCAGATATTATTATCCATTCAAAATGACTGGTAAATATTACATATCTCGGTCCACTTGTGGTAAAAATGAGTTTAAGCAAATTGCATATTACTACTTCTGAATGGAATTAGCTTAGATAAAGTTGTCCATCATGCTTGTCCATAATATAAGCAATATCTCTATCTTTGAACTTTGGAGTTGTCACAGATATTTCTGGAATCACAACTTCACTAGGATTGATAAACACTTTATTTTGTCTTCTCAATGTTCTTCTCTTATAATCATCGGACACGTTTTTTACTTGTTGCAAATGTTTATACGAGGAAGATTACTATGATAACCGAGTCTTCAAAGGGCGAAAGTGGATCAAATGCAAATACTGGAATTGACGTTTTAGAGTGTCACATAGAATAGCTCCGGAAATAATCCAAAGTTCCATCAAGAATATATAAAAGTGTTGTTAGTGAATAAAAGTACCATGGCTGGTGAGTCAGCACGGTTTGGTCCACAGGCCGACGTCGGGAACTTCTAGTGGAATGAGTACGATGATGAGATGGCTGCGCCTCTTGAGCGTCTCGGGCGAGGGTTGGACTGACAGGGTCGGCTGAGTCCTCGCGAGTGGCTGGGGGTTGGGGCTCCGAGACCTGCCAACTTGAGTGTCGTTTGTGACGGGATGTGTCCTCTCGTCCCCGGGGTGGTTGGCAACCTTTCTTCGTGACGTGGGCGTGCCCTTGGGATGGGAGGCGCAGACTGGCGTTGGTTGGGATCCAAAACGATGGACCACCCTCTTCTGCGCACTAGATGATGACTTCGGGGTGAAGACGCCCGCTACTTGGGGGTGACCACCACCCTGCAAAACGGCCTTCGTCGGGAGCTTCCCGACTTTGGCCCCTCCGACGAGCAAGTCAGTTCGGTTCGCCCTCTTGTGTTTTTTCTCCATTTTTCCCCCTCTCGGTCAGGCATCGGATGGGAGTATTTATACCTGTGTGCGAGGGTTGGTTGCGCCTCGGTTCAGCATGGCCATTGACTTTCATGGGGGTGGGACGACTTCTCTGACGAGATGGCATCTTTGGGGGTTCTTGAGTGGCGTCAAATGGAGCTGCCCCAAGAGCAGACGGCACCGCCCCGAGCTCTCGGGGTGGTCAAGTCGCATAATATATTGGTATCGAACTTGACGTGGCGTGCACCCTGTGGTTTTGACGGCGTGTGGGGTTGCGTTGGTGGCTGACGGTGTGTGATGTTGCTGGTGATTCATCTAGGGCCAAAATATGTCCTATCACTGGTGATTCATCTAGGGCCAAAATATGCCGTATCACTTCTCCCCCCCATCGGGGCGTGCCGACAGATCCCCAACGGACCGGGAGGCATGCTTGGGGCTGAGGGACGTGATTGTACTAGGCGTCTCCTTGGGAGAGGTGGATTGACTCGTCGGGGGCGATTAGGGGGGTAGGACCCCATGATGCGGGCAGGACCGACCCTGCTAATTGAACCGTGGGGGCCTGATGAAGTGAAATCGAAGCGTCGAGGTCGTCGCGGGGTGACTTGGATAGCGGGATGCGACTCGGGCATTAAATTAGCCGCAAGGTGTGGCTTGGTCGTTGGAGTCGAGCCCGTGGGCCGAGCGATTACGTCCGGGCTCGGGTTTCGATGCCAGCGGGTCACAAACCAAGATCGATTTAGCACGCTTTGGACGGGAGCCAGATCTGGGGGCCGAGTGGGTAGATTCGACTCTGAATTGGTCCTAGGGACCGGATAAGTTCGACTCCGATTCTAGTATGGGGATCGAATTTGTGAGCTCGACTTTGAATTGAATCTGGAGACCAAGTTTGTGAGCTCGGCTCTGAATTGAGTCTATGGACCGAGTTTGTGAGCTCGACTCCGAATTAAGTCTAGGGACCGAGTTTGTGAGCTCAGCTCCGAATTGAGTCTAGGGACCGAGTTTGTGAACTCGGCTCCGAATTGAATCTGGGGATCGAGTTTGTGAGCTCGGCTTCGAATTGAGTCTGGGGACCGAGTTTGTGAGCTTGACTCCGAATTGAGTCTAGGGACCGAGTTTGTGAGCTCGGCTCCGAATTGAGTATAACGGGTCGCCAGTCGGGAGTGACCCGGAGCGACCCGGGTAGGAATCGAGCATGGGTTGCTGACGGGTCCCTAGTCGGGAGCGATCTTGCGACCCGGGGAAGGATCGAGCTTGGGTGCTGATGGGTCGCCAATCGGGAGCGATCTGGAGCGACCCAGAGAAGGATCGAGCTTGGGGTGCTGACAGGTCGCCAGTCAAGAGCAATCTGGAGCGTCTCGGGCAGGAATCGAGCACGGGTGTTGACGGGTCGCCAGTCGGGAGCGATCTGGAGCGTCCCGGGCAGGAATCAAACACGGGTGCTGACGGGTCGTCAGTCGGGAGTGATTTGGAGCATCCTAGGTAGGAATTGAGCACGGGTGCTGACGGGTCGCCAGTCGGGAGTGATCTGGAGCGACCCAGGGAAGGATCGAGCTTAGGGTGTTGACGGGTCGCCAGTCAGGAGCGATTTGGAGCGACTCGAGGAAGGATCGAGCTTGGGGTGGTGAGCCATACCTGAACACCGTCTTGCCACATGACGAGCCAAGCGGAGCATCATGGGGCCTGGCGGGAGACTTTATTTTAAACGGTGCTCAGTGGGGGGTCTCGGGTGATGGGACGCCTCTGGCGGGCGAGTCTGGCGGATCCGAGGGGTTGTGACGGGTCTTAAATGTCGCGACTGTTGCTCTCCTCGGGAAGCCCTAATCGTCGCCTCGCTGTGGGTCGCGCCCATTTTATAATCCCCATCTAGGGCGGTTATCATCACTCTTGCGATCAGCCTTTCGTTTTGTGCCTCGGTTCGCTCCTCGCAACTCCGTCGTCTTCTTTGCTTCAATCCCTCGCCCCGACAACTGGGCTTCTTTCCTGCAACTCCGAGGTTGGGATGTCTCCGTCTCCGTCTTTGTCTTTGTCTTTGTTTTCGTCTGTCTTCATTTTCGTCCCCTTCTCTCACTCCTCCCTCGCCTTCCTCCTCTCCTCCTCCAAGCTCCCGGGATGAGGTAGTGAGCGTGTCCTCGGGTAGCGCCTCTACCAAGGCCTCGAGGGGTTTAGCCGAGCTTGAGGCCCTCAAGTCTTGGCACGATGTGGACTCGGTGGTGACCGAGGACTTGTTGAGAGTGCTCCGGGATCGCTACCGCATCCCGGAGTGCTACGACCTGCACGCCCCTCGTCCGGGGCAGTGGTCGTATGACCGGTTCCCCGACGGGTTCGGGCTGACTGTGGGGGCGCTTGAAGCCGGTCTGCGGTTTCTAGTGCACCCCGTCATTAGGGATTGCCTTCACTTCTGGGGGATTTCCCCATCCCAGGTGTCGCCCAACTCCTGGCGCTACCTAGTGGCTTTCATCTAGGAGTGTCGGGGGGCTAGGATTGTACCGTCTCGGTCTTTGTTTCAGGCTTGCTTCCGCTTGGGGAGGGGACCAGGCATATATTACTTGATCGCCCGCAGCGGTTTCAAGATTAGCGGTGTGCCCTCTAACAACAAAGGTTGGAAGAGGCGCTTCTTCTTCATCAATTGTGATCAAGAGTGGGGCTTCTGCATCGGGTGGGCTATTCGGTCCATCGATAATGCCCTCCCGTCGCTCTCTACTGGCGACACAGCGATGGTGGATCGTCTAAGGGGTATCTTGTCCTCTTCTCGAGTAATAAAAGAGATGACCGAGGAGTGGATGGTTGGAGCTGAGCTGAGCCTCGCCACCGGGGGTATGGCCATTCGTATATAATGGCTCATTCGTTCATCCCATGTCGTCTGACCGCTATCTATTCTTGCAAATATAGTGGTACCTACGATCAATGAAGAAGACGACCAGCACCAGGGCCGTCAAGGCCCCGTCTCGGGACGGGGAGGGCTCCGGAGGCGGGATTGTCCCGCTGAAGGGTACGCCGAAGAGGGCGCCGACATCGCCGGCATCGGAGCACCCTCCCAAGAAAATGAAGACGGCGGTTCGAAAGACGCCAACAAGTCGAGCCACTCGCTCGAGCGCCTCCCTGGCATCGCCCGGGGTCCTTGCCCAAGGGGAGGGCGCGACGAGTAAGAAGGGGAAGGGGTTGGCCGGGTCGTCTGATAGCAACCCTTCCAAGAGGGGGCTGGCATGCCCCCTGTCGGTGCGGGAATTGTGCCACATCTTCTCCTAGCCCAAGGGTGGGCAGTTCCAAGCCCAACTTATGGCTGATCTTTCGGCCGGGGAGCCGGGAGCCCCCTACGTCGCCCGGTGGTCGACTCTGAAGGCCGATAGCTGCCCTTGGGGCGATGGGGAAATTGCCCAAGAGTTCGTCCGAGGGGCGCTGCACCCCTCGCTGGCCAAGGACCTATATTGCTCTGACTCGGAGGTGCTGGTAGAGTGGGCGGCCAAGTCGCTCATCTGGGTAAGTGATGGCCTCTCCTTCTTGCCGATTCTTTCCCTTGTGGATGCTGACAATGATTCTCATGCAGAGCCTACACTATGGAATGGCGTTGATCGATCGGGTCCTTAACGTTGGGCGGGCGATTGGGCGTCAGATGGAGCTCGACGACGCCCTCCGGAAGGTGAACTTGGAGCTGCGAGCCAAGGGGGGTCCGGAGGCAGTTGCCGCGATTGAAGAGCGCGCCATGACATTGGAGGGGGAGGTGGTTCGTTTGAAGACTGAGCTAGAAGAAAGCCGATCACACATCTGTTCGTTGGATGACGAGCTACTGACCCTCTCCCAGGACGTTGTGGTCGCCAAGGTGACGACCCAGGCTACCGAGAAGGCACTCGAGGAGGAGCGGCTGGGATTGCCTAGAAGGGTCGAGGAGGCGGTCGCCAGGTACAAAGTGTCCGTCAGGTTCGAGCGTGGCCTGGTGAGGTCGGGCCGGGTCACGTACGAGTACGGGTATTGGGTGGCCTGTGCTCGTTTTCAGGCGAAGTACGCAGACCTGGGCCTAGAGTCAGACCCGTTTATTGACAACCCGGCGGACCAGGACGTCGACATGCCGGCGAACGTTCCCTTCGATGACGGGCTGACGACTCCTCCCTTGAGCTAGGGGGTGCACCCCCTCACCTTTTGAGTTTTGTTTTCCTTCCTTTTCTTTGTCTGGTCGGGCTTGGGGCCATGTCGCCCGACCGCTATATGTACCTCTTTTATAATCGAGAAGCACTTTCATTTTAGAATTCTGGCTTGCTCTTCTCCCTGACTGTGGATGTGCGGGCTCCCACATCTTTCCTGCGCCTCGACCAGCCCCCCCTTAAGGGTAGAATTTCTTTAGGCTCGTGGCATTCCATGTTCTCGGCAGGGGATTTCCCTCCATAGTTTCGAGTCGGTAGGTTCCTTCTCATACCATGCCGTAGACTCGATAGGGGCCTTCCCAGTTGGGTGCAAGTTTTCCCCTTGCTCGGGTCGGGTTGCTTACTTCTGCTCTTCGGAGGACGAGGTCTCTGACTTGGATCGGTCGCGGACGGACCCTTCGGTTGTATATCCGAGCAGTCGCCTTCTTGTATGCTAGGGCGCGCAAGTGTGCCCTGGCTCTTCTCTCCTCAAGGAGATCCAGGTTAGCATGCAGTCCCTCCTTAGAGTGCCCTCGCTCATAGTTGGAGGTGCGTAAGATAGGGAATACCATCTCGGGCGGAAGGACCGCCTTGGTCCCGAATGCCAAGCTGAACGGAGACTCCCTCGGAGTGGTTTTGGGAGTTGTTTGCATTGCCCATAGGACGCTAGGGAGCTCGTCCACCCAGGCCCCATGCACGCCCAAGATTCTCCTCTTGAGGCCTTCAAGAATTGCTTGATTCATCACTTCGGTCTAGCCATTGGTTTGGGGGTGTGCGACCAAGCTAAACTTCAATTGGATTCCGTACGACTGGCAATAAGCATCGAAAAGCATTATGGTCAAGGGAGTATCCAATAAAAACATAAGGTTTAGATTTTTGATGTTAGCTTATGTGAGGCATAGGGACAGAGCCATGGATAACATAAACATCCAAACACTTTGAGTTTTTGAAGGTTTGTAGATTTGTGAAATAATTTTTTAAATGGTGACTCGTACTCAAGGACAGGAGTGAGAATACGATTAATGAGGTAGACGACAGCTTGAAATGCTGCAGTCCAAAAAGTTGGTGGCATAGAGACTTGGTGTAGGAGTGTGAGACCAGTTTTAACTATATGTCAATGTTTGCGTTCAGTAGAGCCGACGAGTTGAGGAGTGTGTGGAGGTGACTTGAGGTGTTATATACCACAAGCAGATAAGCAGGATGTGAGGGCTTGATATTCATCGCCACCATCGGAGTAAACAGTTTTAATTTTAGACTGAAAAAAATTCTCGACCAATCTTCGAAAGTTGGTAAAGACTGTTTAAACTTCAGATTTATGGTGAAGATGGTATAACTATGTGTATTTGGTGAAATAGTCTACAAAAATAATATAAAATCTAAATTTGTCAAAGGAAGTGATTGGAGTGGGGCCCCAAACATCAGTGTAAATAACCTTAAGGGGTTTAGAGCAAGATATGGAGGATTTTTTAAAGGGAAGTCTATGATTTTTATTACTTAAACAAGCATCACAATGAGTTATGATGTTATTGATTGTAAGCGTAGAAAGAGAATAATGGGAAAGTAATTTTTTCTGAATAAAAGTTAAGGGATGACCAAGACGACGATGCCACACATCAGTTGGAGCTGCGACCGAAGAGTAGACATGGGCGATTTGTGGAATGGACGACCACTCGTAAATGTTGTCTTTACTCTGGCCTTGGACCAAGGGTGCCCCCGTGCTCAAATCCTTAATAGGAAAGGAGTTAGAAAAGAATTCAATTGAGGTATGATTCTGTTTGTAGAATTGAGAAACAGAAATGAGGTTTCGTTTGATGTGGGGTGCACACACAATATCATATAGCGTAAACGAAGTGCTATGTGAATTAAGAATTGTGGAACCAGTATGAGTAATGGGGAGTCCGTTACCGTCACCAATGATGATGTCTTCGTTTCTGCTATAGTTGTTGTGGATGGACAAGTTTTGTAAATCAGAGGTGATGTGATGAGATGCGCCAGAGTCCACAATCCAATTTTGATGACCAGTAGTCGGAGCAGTTGTAAGATTTACGCGAGGCCAATGCGACGGAGGAGGAAGTCTGGGTCGAGTTCTACAGACTTTTGCAGAGTGGCCAACTTTGTTACATAGTTGGCAAACAACTCTTTGTTTGTGTGATCAGGACGCTAGGGTTGAGGATAATTGAAGTAGCCGCCTTGATGGTTGTAATTGAAATATGTTGAGGAGGGGAGGTTTGTTTGGAGCCCACGAGTGCAGGTATGTTGGCCAAACCTTTGTTGATAGATTTGTTATACCGGTTGCTCTTCTTCTTAGATTTTTGACTAACTTGAGCTGTGATGGATAGTCTTGGCAACTTGTCCTCACGCTTGAGATATATTTCATAGTCAGTCAACTTGTCATAGAGTTCTTCAAATGACATTAGTGAATCACGTGTGCGTATTGCTGCTGCCAATTCCTTGTACTCGTCTCTTAGGCCGTTGAGGATATGGACAGTAACTTCTTCATCACTGAGGGAATGACCTATCAAGGCCAAGTTATCGATGATAATCCTTATGTTATGTAGATAATCAGTAATAGTACTTCCCTCTTGTTTTATCGTCATGAGACTGGACAGGAGACTAAGCATGCGAGTGCAGGAACAATTGGCTAGGGTGGTTTGCAACTTGCACCAAGCTTCGGTAGTAGTGTCACATGAAGAAATGAGTAGGGCGAGAGATCCAGCGATCGAGGCTTGAATAGCTTGAAGGATGAGACGATCCTGGCGTAACCATAATTTGTGGTCTGGATTTGGTACTGGACTGGGTGCACCTGGGATGTTGAGCATCGCCGGTGGACAACGAAGAGAGCCATCGACATAGCCTAGAAGATCATAGCCAAATAGTAGATTAGAGAATTGAGCACGCCAGGATGCGTAGTTGCCACCTTTAGATAATTTGAAGGGGATGAGGATTGTTGTATTTATGGAGATAAGGCTTGTATGTGGGAAAGTACTATGGTTCCCTGCAGGAACAATAATGGGAGCATTAGAGATAGATGATGAGGACATATGGAGGACATGTACCAATATGTGGGAGCAACTAGAAGTCTGCAGTGAGACAATGATCCGGGAGGAAGAGGTGTTGGTGGCAAATGGGTTGTGGTGGCAAATGGTGGCAAATGGGTTGTGGGTTGTTGATCAATATTGACAATGATCAATATTGTGTAAAGCTGCAGATCTCTATGCAGTAGTGCTGCAATCTTTGTGCAACAGTTCTATAGTTGGGAACTTGGAAATGGTTTCGGATGTTGCTTGTCGAGGCGAAGAAGTAGAGGACAGTAGCTTGGGAGAAGAGCAGATCACTGCTGTTGCAGTTGCTGTGGCAGAGAGGGCTGTTGCGGTTGCAAGGGCTGCTGCGGCAAGGACGGCGGCAGCGGCACTTCTCGCTCGAGCGAGATACGGGAACGAGGAGGAGAGGTAGCAGCAGCCCTTGCAACTGCAACAGCCCTCTCTGCCGCAGCAACTGCAGTAGCAGTGATTTGCTCTTCTCCCAAGCTGTTGTCCTCTACTTCTTCGCCTCGACAAGTAGCATCCGAAACCATTTCCAAGTTCCCAACTATAGAACTGCTGCACAAAGATTGCAACACTACTACACAGAGATCTGCAGCTTTACATAATATTGATCATTGTCAATATTGATCAACAACCCATAACCCATTTGCCACCATTTTCCACCACAACCCATTTGCCACCAACATCTCTTCCTCCCAGATCATTGTCTCGCTGCAGACTTCTAGTTGCTCCCACATATTGGTACATGTCCTCCATATGTCCTCATCATCTATCTCCGATGCTCCCATTACTGTTCCTGCAGGGAACCATAGTACTTTCCCACATACAGGCCTTATCTCCATAAATACAACAATCCTCATCCCCTTCAAATTATCTAATGGTGGCAACTACACATCCTGGCGTGCTCAATTCTCTAATCTACTATTTGGCTATGATCTTCTAGGCTATGTCGATGGCTCTCTTCGTTGTCCACCAGCGATGCTCAACATCCCAGGCGCACCCAGTCCAGTACCAAATCTAGACCACAAATTATGGTTATGCTAGGATCGTCTCATCCTTCAAGCTATTCAAGCCTCGGTAGCTGGATCTCTCACCCCACTCATTTCTTCACGTGACACTACTGCCGAAGCTTGGTGCAAGTTGCAAACCACCCTAGCCAATCGTTCCCGCACTCACATGCTTAGTCTCCTGTCCAGTCTCATGACGATAAAACAAGAGAGAAGTACTGTTACTGATTATCTACATAACATAAGGATTATCATTGATAACTTAGCCTTGATAGGTCATTCCCTCAGTGATGAAAAAGTTACTGTCCATATCCTCAATTGCCTAGGAGACGAGTACAAGGAATTGGTAGCAGTAATACGTGCACATGATTCACCAATGTCATTTGAAGAACTCTATGACAAGTTGACTGATTATGAGATATATCTCAAGCGTGAGGACAAGTTGTCAGGACCATCCATCACAGCTCAAGTCAGTCAATAATTTAAGAAGAAGAGCAACCAGTATAACAAATCTATCAACAAAGGTTTGGCCAGCATGCCTGCACTTGTGGGCTCCAAACAAACCTCCCCTCCTCAACATTTCAATTACAATCATCAAGGCGGCTACTTCAATTATCCTCAACCCTGGCGTCCTGATCATACAAATTAACAAAGAGTTGTCTGTCAACTATGTGACAAAGTTGGCCACTCTGCAAAAGTCTGTAGAACTCGACCCATACTTCCTCCTCCGTCGTATTGGCCTTGCGCAAATCTTACAACTACTCCGACTACTGGTCATCAAAATTGGATTGTGGACTCTGGCGCATCTCATCACATCACCTCTGATTTACAAAACTTGTCCATCCACAATGACTATGGTGGAAACGAAGACATCATCATCGGTGACAGTAACGGATTCCCCATTACTCATACTGGTTCCACGATGCTTAAATTCATATAGCACTTCGTTTACGCTAGATGATGTTTTGTGTGCACCCTACATCAAACAAAACCTCATTTCTATTTCTCAATTCTGCAAACAGAATCATACCTCAATTGAATTCTTTCCTAACTCCTTTCTTGTCAAGGATTTGAGCACGGGGGCACCCTTGGTCCGAGGACAGAGTAAAAACAACATTTACGAGTGGTCTTCCGTTCCACAAATCACCCAACCCACTGCCTACTCTTCGGTCGCAGCTCCAACTGATGTGTGGCATCGTTGTATTAGTCATCTCTCGACTTTTATTCAGCAAAAATTGCTTTCCCGTTATTCTCTTCCTACGCTTACAACCAATAACATCATAACTCATTGTGATGCTTGTTTAAGTAATAAAAGTCATAGACTTCCCTTTGGAAAATCCTTCATATCTTGCTCTAAACCCCTTGAGGTTATATACACTGATGTTTGGGGCCCCGCTCCAATCACTTCCTTTGACACATTCAGATTTTATGTTATTTTAGTAGACTATTTCACCAATTACACATGGTTATACCCTCTTCACCATAAATCTGAAGTTTCAACAGTCTTTACCAACTTTCGAAGATTGGTCGAGAACTTATTTCGATCTAAAATTAAAACTGTTTACTCTGATGGTGGCGGTGAATATCAAGCCCTCACATCCTGCCTATATGCTTGTGGTATACAACACTTCAAGTCACCTTCACACACTTCTTAACTCGTCGGCTTTGCTGAACGCAAACATTGACATATAGTTGAAACTGGTCTCACACTCCTACACCAAGCCTCTATGCCACCAACTTTTTTGACTACAGCATTTGAAGCTGTCGTCTACCTCATTAATCGTATGCTCACTCTTGTCCTTGAGTACGAGTCACCATTTGAAAAATTATATCACAAATCCCTAAACCTTCAAAAACTCAAAGTGTTCGGAAGTTTATATTATCCATGGCTCCGTCCCTATGCCTCACATAAGTTAACATCAAAATCTAAACCTTGCGTTTTCATTGGATACTCCCTTGACCATAATGCTTTTCTGTGAAGCCCAATCTCGAAAAGTCTTTAAGTCCCGTCATGTTATTTTTATAGAGACCACCTTTCCGTTTCACAACTCTGAGTCTCCTGCTATGTGACTTACTCCTTCACATATACATCACTGGAGTACGCCATCAATCTTGTCAACCAAGTCTCCCATAATATCATCCAGTCCTTCTCCTCAGGATCCACACTCTCTCGTTCTCCTGGTGCAACAACTCCTCACCCCCTCTATTGTGCCTCTTCCTTCTTCACAAGGTTCCCCTATGACTGAAGGTATTCCCTGGAATCACATTCACTACCTTTATCCTCTTTTGGGACCAATGACACTAAAGTCTCTCAGCTTATCCTAATCTGTGCCCCTCGCCCATACCTACAACACCCTCTATAGCCCCTGGTCATCCAATGACAACACGCTCCAAAAGTGGTGTCTTTAAACCATGACAAATCCTTGACCTACATACCATGACAACATCATCGTCAGAGACCACTGAACCTACCACAATTATTCAAGCCCAAAAATCTCTATATTGGCATAAAGCCATGTGTGAAGAATACGATGCACTCCATAATTCTATATGGACCCTTGTACCCTCTCATCTCACACAAAGCATCATCGGGTGTAAGTGGGTCTTTTGAATTAAGCGGAACCCAGATGGGTCCGTAGCTAGATATAAAGCGCATCAAGTGGCCAAAGGGTTTCATCAACGACCTGGTGTTGACTTTACAGAGACATTCAACCCTATTGTTAAACCCACAACAATCCGACTTATTCTGAATTTGGCCATCTCAAAAGGTTGGCATTCACATCAACTCAATGTTAATAATGCTTTTCTACAGGAGACCCTAATTGACGATGTCTATTTATAAATCTATTTATAAAAAGATAATTTAGAAATATTCAAAGTTAGATTGTAAATAACAATAATGGATTGTAAATTGTAATCTATGATGCAAAAGCTAATAGGGCAATTTATCAAATAGCACCATGCGCTCACTATTTTTTATCAAATGACACCCTTTTTTTTTTCATAAATACTAATTTTACCCTTATTTTAAAATCGATTTAGGACAATAAACTAGTTTAAACTAATAAATCAATTCCGATCAACCCTCCTCCCTAACCTTCTCTTCCCACTGTACCTTAGTCACCGCCTCCTCGTCCCATTTCACCTCCACCGCCTCCTTCATCTCTTCTTTAGATTCCTTCCCCTCCCACTCTGTCTCTCATTCTACCTCCTCCTCCCACTTCACAACTACCTCCACTGCATCCTCTTTCTCCCACTCCGTAGCCTCCTTTCTCCCGTCATTAGTTTTTTTTTTCTCCCTCTCCCCCTTAGCTTTCTCCTCGCACTCTGTTTGTCACTTTTATCTTCGTCTCTCGCTCTACCTTTGCCTCCTCATCCTACTCCTCTCACTTTACTGCCTCCTTCCTCTCATCCTTGGTTTCCTTTTCCCATTCTATCTCTTACTCTGCCTCCGCCTCCCACTATGGGGACTCTACCTCTCCTTTGACTTTCTCATCCTCCACCACATCCTTCATCGCCTCTTACCCTTCTTCCTCCTCCCTCTCTTTTCTCCTCCGTTATTATTTCCCTCCTGTCCTCTTCTTTTATCTCCTCATCATAATTTACCTAGTAAATTTCTATTATACTTAGGTTACACTCAAATTATAATTGAGTAACACTCGAGTTATACTTATTTATAGAATATATAAAATTTTATTTAAATTTATTATAAAAATAAAAATAGTATAATTTTATTAGAATTATCAAAGTTTTGATAATATCCTCAAATCATCTAGAAATAAAAAAATATTAATTTTAAAATAGGTTAGATGATTGAGTATAACTTAATTCAATTTCGAATATAACTAGATCATAAGGAAATAGAAAACATTCAGTTTGTCGAGTGTAATAACTTTTCTAAGTAACTTAGGATAATTTTATATAGAATTTAATATATTTTAAAGGATTACTTGTGTTTTTAAAATTATATGTTGAATTTAAGATAATTTTTATATAAAAATTAATATATTTTTTAAGATTACTCAAGTTTTCTAGTTTTATGATAAATCTAGGATTTTTTTATAAAAATTAATATATTTTTGAGAATATTTTGTGAATGAGTATAAATCAAGTGTAATGAAATTTCTAGGTAAACTATGAGATAGAGGAGAAGAGAAAAAGAGGAAAGAGATGAGACAGAGAGAGTGAGAGACCGAGGTAGACGAGGAGGAGATCAAAGGAAAAGGGAAGACAGACAATGAAGTAGAAGCATGAGAATATTGTAGAGGTGGATTGAGAGGAGACAGAGGGAAAGAGGTGGAGGAATAAAAGGTAAAGTGGGTGGAGTGAAGGTGGAGGGTGATTTGGAAAGGTTAATCTTGGGCTCAATTGAGCCGAATTTGAGAGCCAGAGTTTAATTGAATTTTAATTGAATCACTTAAATAAGATTCATCTTGAAAAAATCAATTAAACTATAAAAAACCTAAATCAAGTTTAATCAGAAGAAAATCCTTATATTTTTATAATTTTATTAGAAATGATTTGATGAAATTTTGAAAAAAGAATACTCCTGATAAAATCAAATATTGAGCCTCATCTGATAAAAGTCCATTAATAATTTCTTTTATATAAATTGCTCAAACTAATGTTGTGACGTTCTACCGGAAAAAATAAAAATATAAAAACAGGGTTTTTTTTTTTAAAATTATACTTTAAAAATAATTAAACTAATATATCAATAACAATTGTATTGCCTTCTGCGCGCAGATGGCTCGTCTTCCACGCACGCCTTTTTCCCGTACAAGGAGAGCCGCGTCGATTCCACGCTCTCATTCCGGCTCTCGTTCGATAGGTTTGTGAGATATGGCGTACGTACCTCCCCATAAGCGCCACTCCGGCACCGCCAACAAGCCCACCCCGCTGCCTCCTTCTCTCTCCCGCCACTTCGACCAGTCCCTGACACTGAGCGGCTCCTCCTCCCACCGCCGGACCGGGAGGACCGACTCCAACCATGGCCGCGGCCAGATCGTCTATGCCTCACGATCCATCTCCCGCTGGTGGACCATCGGCGGCCGCCTCAACCACGCCGGCCTCCGCCTGGAGCCCTTCCCCTGCGAAATAGTGGAGCGGAAGACTGGCTCGAAGCCTTTGGTGCTCGCTGTCGGCGGGGATCCTCTGCCCGTGCCCTCCGGGGAGGATCCACCGCCGTGGGTGGAGATCGCCGAGAGGATCGAGCCCGATCTGTTGGTTACCGCCACCAGTGCGAGGGGCGACTTGGCTTCGGAGAATGAGGAGATTAAGCTGTCATTCGTGGCGAGGGTTGGCCAAGTTTTTTTCCATGGGTACTCTCTCTCTTCTTGGCAGGTCCAGAAGCGACATGTTTGAGTACATGCAATCTTTTTTTTTTTGGTTAATTTTCCTTCGATCGTGCACCTTTCAGAAGTGTGTGTTTCTGATCATTTCAATCTGGTTGGAACTAGTCAACTATATTTCAATCTGATTGGAACTTGCCAACAGTATAGCAGTACTTTCTTTTTTTGCCCCCTGTTTTCTAGTACTGACATATATCGCCCTGCTGATACAAGTTTGATTTCCCGTCGAAGAATTCACATCCTTTTCTTTCAGATAATGTATTTTCTGCATTATTTTGCTTTTTAAACAAATTATATTATCCATCATGTGCTTTTCTAAGTTATTATAACAATCAATTATGTGTAGCAGCCAAAGTTCATCCTTCCTTTTTTAACACAGGGAATCTTCAAGTTGCCTCGACTCCCTGAAGAAAGCTGCAATTGCTGAAGCAGATATTAGAGGTCAAGTGCATAAATCATTTTACACAAATCTACCTAATGAGCATGTTGAAGAACTGCAGCGACGAGATTTACTGAAGCTTGGATTTGATTTTGATTCTGAGAAAGAGCATTACCATGTGAAGGTATAGATGTGGCATACAAGTTGCTGCACCATATTTGTTGATAGTTGAAAGGGAAGTCTGCCATGATATTTTTTTTCCACTCAATGTTTAAGAATTTGTGTCCTTTTTATCCTAAAATATTAACATTTTTTTTCTCTACTTTAGGTGATTGACAAGAGTCGGCCTGGCTCTACTATTTCATGCAAGTGTACAGTTGTCGAAGGTGGAGGCCTTGAGATTCGTAAGGTAAAGATTCTTATTATTGTGGACTTACAGAATCATCCAGCACTTGTGCTCCCCATTTTTTAGTCATGCTTCTTCAACCATTTGCACTAGGTGATTAATATTATGTCATGGCAATCTTTGTTAGTTTTCCCGCATATATATTTATATACAGAAGTTTCATATTGGAATATTTCCTTCATACTAATTGATAATTTCATTAGTTGTTACAAAGTGTCAAGCATTATGTTGAGTTTGTTAGTATTTAAAGGAACATGGACCTTGCATCATTTTGAAGACATTGTTCGTTACTTTTGAATCTTTAAATTTGACAACTCGTATCACATCAGAAGAATATCCATATTCACTGTACACGAAGCTAATCTAGTAATATATGATGGATTACTATGTTTTATAGTGAATTGCTATCCTATTATCTATTTCTCTTGACTATCTTTTTTATATAAATTGTGTAATTTGAAGCCTTGAATATCTTCTAGTGGGGCTTATTCTTATAACCTTTTCCAAAAGTTAAAGGATGAACAGTTGGAAACAAAAGAAGATTAATGGGTGCTTATAACTATTTGCGCCAATGTTTTATTTATTCTAGGTGATCCTGATTTGGAACCAAGTTTATTGTTGTTAGGATCGAAATCGGCACTAAAAATCACGTAGATTTGAAAAATTTGTTCGATAAAATCGTATTAGAAAGATATTTAACTTAAAAACGTACGAAAGCGTAGTGAGAGTAAGAAATCAGTTTGCAATGAAAATGAAAAGCATAAAGTAAATATAAACCAGATTTATAGTGGTTCGGTCGTCGTGACCTACGTCCACTCTCAATTCCTCTTCACTCGAGGCCATCGGTTTTAACTACCAATCTTTTTTCCAATGAGCGAAGATCAACTACCCTTATAACTCTCTCCTTTTGACAGGCTCAAGAGAGAACCTTTACACCCCTCTTTTACAAGATATCCCTCACACGCGTTCCTTAGAACAACCTCTAAGCTCAAGGAGGAGAGACTCAACTTTCTCACAGAGTTTTCACACTCTAAACCCCAAGTTTTCGTTCTCTTTTTCTTGCTATGTCAAGCAGGAAAGATTGAGATATTTATAGGCCCCAAATGGATTCAAATTTGGAACCAAAATGGTCTTATCCCGGGTTTTCGGGGTACTGGCGATACCATCACCAGTATTGGACGGTACCACCATTTGCCAGATTGACAACTGACGGTACCATCGCATGTCAGTCTGACACTAGGCGGTACCACTACCTGACAGGGCCTCGGAGACTGGGTTCTGGCGGTACCATCGCCCAAACAGCCTGGGAGGCCGAGCCTCAGGCGGTGCCACTGCTTGAGCCAGCTAAGGGTCATTGAATGAGTCTTCCACTTGGCCCAATACAACCCCAACTCAGGCTCAGTTGGCCCCTAATTAAGTGGCATGGTTACACCCGAAACCAACTCAATTAGTCCTTTAAATTACTTCAATTTAGACAAATTATTACAAAGCATTGATCCTTTGTTGTCTGATATGTCATTGGTTTATCCGGCGCTTCGTCCGATCCTTCGGTGCATCGTCCTCCCCTTTGGTGTATTGTCCAATCGACATGTTGACCTTTCGCAACATCCGATCTCCTTGGCGTAATGTCTGATCCTTCGGCCCGATGCCCGAACACATGGCACGAAGATCTTTTGTTGGCACGTCAACTGATCCTTTGGCCCGACGTTCAATCTTCTAAAATGTTCACTCCTGCCCAACCTCTGATTCCACTGCTTTAATCGATTTGTCTTTCCTTGATTGAAGCTAGTCCTACGTCACTTAAACGTACATTAGATCATAACTTTATCAATTGATTTCATCATCAAAATCTGAGATTTAACAATCTCCCCCTTTTTGATGGTGACAACCAATTGATGACGGAGTTTTAAACTAAACTCTCCCTATCAATATGCCATATTGTAATAAGATATCATTTCAGAAAATGATAACCATTGACTTTCACATCATTGCATGTATTATAAAATCATGAGTATTGTATGCATCATAAAATCATCATAACTTCTCTCCCTTTGTCATCAACAAAAAGAAAAAAAATGTAACTAGCAAGTTTTTGAAAAAGAATGTAAGACAACAAATTAACAAGTTTTAGAGATGTGCAAGTTTAGCAATTTTGCTTATCTTGAGATGTGCAAGCTGACAATTCTTGCTTCTCTTTTTAGATGTGCAAACTAGCAATTCTTGCTTCTCTTTTATGATGTGCAAACTAGCAATTCTTGCTTCTCTTTTATGATGTGCAAGCTAGCAATTCTTTGCTTCTTGTTGAAGTGTGTAAGCTAGCAATTCTTGTTTTCTTTTGCAATGTGTAAGTTTGCAAGTTTTGCTTCTTTATATGGGCAAGATAGTACTTTTGCTTGAGATTGTAACCTAGCAATTTTTTTTCCTTTTGTAATGTGCAAACTAGCAATCTTTGTTTCTCTTTTAAGATGAGCAAGCTAGCAAGGTTTGCTTTTTTTAAGCTAGTAATTCTTTCTCCCCCTTTGTCATTGTTAAAAGGAGGGGAATAATACAATGGTGCAATTCATTTCCCTTTACATTAATTTTTAAATCATCACATAAAGGATAACAAGAAAAATTAATTTGGCGATGAGATATACATTTCATGAATACAAGAGAGTAATAAGACAACTTTCAACTTGTGAATCAAATATTGAAAAATCAAGAGAAAAAATTATGATTCATTTGGATAAATCAATTAGCGAAAAGAAGAATCATAGTAAACAATCTTGATTCATAAAAATCTTAAGTTATAGTTATCAAGGAATCAAGATCATGATTTGGATAAAACTCATTTTTTGTAAAATGCAAAAATAATCATAGGAGAACAAATAATAAAATAACTCGATTTATTCATAAGAAATCTCAAATTATCAAGATCATGATTTAAAAAAAATCTCTAGTTATAATTTCGAGAATTTAAGATCATAATATAGATAGAACTTCTCTTTAGTAAAGAAACATAGGAGATCAAATAAGAGATCTTGATAAAAAAATCTCAAATATCAAATGAGAGATTTGGATAACACTCATTTAAATTTAAATAATCAAATTATCAAAATCACTTTCATAGATTCATAAAAAATAACATAAATAGATTTATTAATCTCTTTTTGAAAGATTCGATAAACTTTTAGGGATAGAGACATTTTCAAGAATAATGCATTATTTTTTTTATTTCAATTTAAGTGATTGATTTTATACAAGTATGCCCTTGTTTTCTATGCCAAATCCATGCATCATTGATTAAAATAAAAAAATAGAAAATCATCACAAAAAATCATCAAGATCAATAAGTTATAAATCACAAAAATCATCATGCATAATTTCAAAATATAAACTCATTAAGCTTGATTTCATTAAACATAAAGCATATTCAATCAAAATCATTTTGTTTCGGCTAGTGAGCTTTGTGAAGTGTGTTGGATCTCTAGTCATATGCCTTGAGCATCCATCATCAAGTTATTTTTTTGCTCCTAGCTTTCGATTGTAGATATTTCTACAAGAAATGTGGGTTTGCTATAGGTACCCATTTGACTTTGGGTCCCTCATTAATAGATCTACCTATTTTAACTATTGTCGTTGAGTTATTTAAGGTTCCTTTAGGAACCCAAACTAATATGTGTGGACTATATTTTTTAAAAGAATATCTATAGGCATAATGTCCACATTTTTCATAAAAATTACATTTATCTCTAGGTGAGACATGTAATGTAGATCTTTTAACAAAGATAGTTGGCTTTTGTTGAGCGTTACTCACAAAGCCAATTCATTCCTTTCTATGAACATGATCCTTATTAGCAATGATCATGTTTAGAGATTTATTACATATTTTAAAAATTTTTAATATTTATTTTAGTAAAACATTTTCTTTCTTAAGTGAATCTATCTCTTTACACTTAGTGCAAGGAGCTAACATATTATCATCATGCTCATTTTTTAATTTATCAAATTCACTAATAAGAGAAGCATGCTTTTTTTTTTAACAATTTATACTTTTTACTAACTAATTTAAAATCATCAAACAAATCATTAAAGACATTGAATAATTTATCGTAAGATAAAGAAGATTCGTTTGAGTTACATACTTCGTTGCCAAATGCCATTAATGCGTAATTTGCAACTTCTTCTTTGTTGGTAGGCTCCTCGTCTTCGGTTGCACATGAGTCGTCCCAAGTTTCTTTGAGCGCTTTTTTTTCTTTGGTAGCTTCTTCTTCATTTGGGGATATTCATTTTTGAAGTGTCCCGGCTTCTTGCATTCATAGCAAATTATTTGGTCCTTTTTAAGTTCACTTTTGTTCTTAGTGTCTTGTTTTGTTTTGTTCCTTTTTAAGAATTCTTTAAACTTTCTTATAAGAAGTGCCAAGTCATCATCATCATTATCGTCACTTGAGTTTTCACCCAAGTGGCCTTCTTTGGTTCTAAGTGTCATGTCCTTCCTATTCTTTGGAAGGTTGTTCTCAAGTTCATCATGTACTATACATGTCATTTAATAGGTCATCAAAGACCCGATAAGTTCTTCAAGCGGAAAGTTATTTAGGTCCTTTGCTTCTTGTATTGTCGTTACTTTAGGATCACGTAGATTAGTGCTTTCGTAAAATCATGTAGTAGTGCTTTTGTAAAATCACGTAGATTTGAAAACTTCGTTCGGTGAAATCGTGTCGGAAAGATGTTTAACTTAAAAACGTACGAAAGCGTAGTGAGAGTAAGAAATCAGTTTGCAATGTAAATGAATAGCAAAAGGTAAATACAAATTAGATTTATAGTTGTTCGGTCGTTGTGACCTACGTCCACTCCTGATTCTTCTTCACTCGAGGCCATCGACTTTCACCACCGATCTTCTTTCCAATGGGCGAAGATCAACTACTCATACAACTCTTTCTCCTTTTTACAGGCTCAGGAGAGAACCTTTACACTCCTCTTTTATAAGGTATCCCTCACACACCTCCCTTAGAACAACCTCTAAGCTCAAGGAGGAGGGACTCAACTTTCTCACAGAGTTTTCACACTCTAAACCCCAAGTTTTTGTTCTCTTTTTCTTGCTATGTTAAGGAGGAAAGATTGTGGTATTTATAAGCCCCAAATGGATTCAAATTTGGAGTCAAAACGGTCTCATCCCGGGTTTTCCGGGTACTGGTGGTGGTGGCGGTACCACCGCCTGCCAGACTGACACTCTTGCTTTAAGGAACAAATACACCGGCGAACTCCACTCGTATAGACCGACCTTATTACTAATACAGATCCTCCAACAAATACTGATCTTAGAAGAATTGACCTATCAATAAGGAATTTAGAATTGTATGATCAACTACAGGATCAGAAGAAAAAGATTTGTAAGTTACGGGCGGTGCTTACACTGGGCGGTACCACCGCCCAAACATCCTGGGAGGCCGAGCCTCAAACGGTGCCACCGCCAACCCTGGCGGTGCCACCGTATGGGCCAGCTAAGGGTCACTGAATGGGCCTTCCACTTGGCCCAAAACAACCTTAACTCAAGCCTAGTTAGCCCCTAATTGAGTTGGCATGGTTACACCCGAAACCAACTCAATTAGCCTTTAAACTACTTCGATCTAGACAAATTATTACAAAGCATGGATCCTTTGTTGTCCGGCATGTCATTGGTTTCTCCGGTGCTTCGTTCGATCCTTCGGCGCATCGTCCTCCCCTTCGACGTATTGCCAAATCGGCTTGTTCACCTTCCACAACATCCGATCTCTTTGACGCAATGTCCGATCCTTCGGTCTGATACCCGAACTCATGGCACGAAGACCTTTTGCTGGCATGTCGACCGATCCTTCGGCCCGACGTCCAATCTTTTGACATATTCACTCCGGCCCAACCTCTGATTCCACTGCTTTAATCGATTTGTCTTTCTCTGATTGAAGCTAGTCATGTGTCACTTAAACGCACATTATATTATAACTTTATCAATTGGTTTTATCATCAAAATCCGAAATTCAACAATTATTTCATTCCTTCAAACTGAAAACCCATTTCTTCCGTATTTGATTTCATCTACAGGTCCTTTTTTCTTCTCTGTCAATTCTAGGGTAAATATAAGAATCTAATTCTTATCATTCATATGTTATGCTGTGACTGTACCATATTTGTTATTGTATTATGAGCTTCCATTGATAAGTCAATGGAATATGCTTTCAATCCTCTTTAATAGGTTTACTAGGGAAAGAGGCTGCAGAGTGGAGGGTAAGGAACACCTAAGATGGTTGGACTTCAGCTTAGTTTCTGGTCAAGTCAATCTTCTTAACTAAATTGCATTCCAGTAGCAATTCAAAGGCTTTTAATTAAAGGCTTTTTGTGGATCTTTCTTCATTGAACTTGAGATTTTAAGAAATGATTGAGATTAAAGGACTGTCAAGAACTTTTATTTTAGTACCATTGTTTGATCGACTGAATAGGCAGAAGGACTTTCAAGACCTCTTGTTATGGTCATTCCAACCAAGTCTATTCAGGGATGTAAGGATTGGAATGTTTCCCCTCAAGTCCCTTGGGTGATGTCTCCTCTGAGAGGATCTAGTTCCCATTGAAATTTTTTGAGGGATGATAATAACAGACCCTACTTTTAATCCCTATTACCAGGTCAGTCTAGGATGTTAATCATGTTCAGGTTCCAGAGCTGAAATGAGTGTATATTTCCTTCCGACATGTTGTCATTGCGCATTTGGACACTGTTTAATCGACAATGTTTGTTGTTTTCTTGAATATTTACATTAATAATATGGACATGAAATCTATGCCCTCGTCATTTTTTGGTGGAAGCCTTGAGTATAAGATTTGAATAGTGAACATAGTCATTTTGCATGTAGTGATACGGCTATATACATTGACCTATATGCCAGATTGTTGGAACCTCATCCATTGGACTTTTATTTTTTTTATATGAAGATTAAAGAATTAAATGTCATCATTAAAACTAACAGTTCTGCTTTACAAATTTTTAGATTGAGCTAAACCAATTGAGGCACCTCGTGGTAGATATATCATGCCTTCCTAAGGATCTCGATGTGAGACTTATGCTGTACACTAAAAGGATCTTGAAAACTCTAAATGTAAGTTTCAATTTTCAGTTACAGTCAATTGACATTTGCTTTTACTGATACGATAAAATGTGTTGTTTCAGGATGAAGAAAAAAAAGGCATAAACAGGCTAATATCTGATGCGGTTATAGACCAAGATGTGAAAGGAGGCTTGAGATGGCCTCTTGGGAAGGAAGCTATTGATGAAAAATTCAACATTGTTGGAGTTTGGCACACCAAACACAAAGTTTTTAGAAGTCAGAATATAAGGCTTAAGTTCAGATTTGCTGATCGATTTGATCACAGGACATCAGTTGGGGAAGTTTCCAATGAAGTTTCACTGAAGCTGACTGGGATATCTGAACAGTTGATAGTTTGTTCCTAATCCTTTTGACTGTTAGATATAAAATATCCTTCTTTTGTTGCAATTTTCTAAATTTCTATAATTATTGATAGGCAGTTTTGTTATTTTTGTTTTAATAGTTCAAAATAATGCCTCTTTCTTCATACCTAGATAAGTGGTGGTGCTTATTTCCCATGCCTCTTTCCAGTCTCATTTGTCAGTTCTTTTTAATCCTTACAAGAGCAGCATTTTTGTAATGACCCACTTATTAGAATACAACACTTAATTTTTCATAGCTGGCAACATCAATTGGTTCCATCGCATGAATGTTTTAGCTGATTAATTTTATGGACTAGGAAACTGATTTTGCAATCCATGTCAATTAACTGTAGGAAACCGCTTCTCTTACCACCATGAGTTAGAGTGATGATTAAGTATTACAAGACATTTCGTCCTCAAAATTTTAGTTCCTTGTAGGTTAGGTGCACAGTGATTTTGACCTACATTGTGTGACATTCAGATTGTCTTTGCAGGAGGAGAGCATGGAGACTAGCTCTCTCTCGATGATGGTTCAGGATGCAGTGAAACTGATATGGGACAATTTTTTAAGCTACAATCACTCTTCTTGATCTCCCGGAAAGCTCTTTTTAGTATTACCCCTTTTGTGACAACCATTTTTGTGTATCACAGGTAGCAGCACTTGGTTTGTTCCTGATCATCGGTTTGTCTTAATTCTTTAGTCCTTGTTATGGTAAAAGCAGAAGAGAGAACTTGTACATTATAATACTCTTACAAATCATGTATATTGCACTGTGTGGTCTCTAGTAGCCTTTGGTCAAATTTGTTGTACTGTAACTCTAACTCGGTTTTTGGTTACATATTTCAATGGTCAGTGGAGTCGGTTTTCAAGATATTGCACATTCAGATTATTTGATGTTGGTAAAAAGGTGGCCTTGTTGATTTGACACCTAGTGAAATTGAGGCTGCCCCCAAATACGAAGGTGATGTTCCTGTTTTGTCTGAAGAAATATATGAATTTTCTGTGCTATATATGTTGGGGTTTATATTTGAGATAAACAATCCCGAACCATAATGTTCTTATATGATTATATTCCTTTCCATGGTTGATGTTATACTTTGAAATTGGTTATTCCTTTCACTTTTCTGTGTAAATAAAAGTCTTTTAGGTGTTATTATATGCAAAGAAATTATATTTTTATCTCAAAAGAGTGGTCTTACCATGCCTGACATCAGTTTTTGCTGGTTTTTCGAAGAAAGGACTCAATGCAAATTAGTTAATTCCTAGGGGAATACGCGGAAGAGTCACATGCCATCTAATTAGAGTGGCTCAAACGAAGATTAGTTTATTATTATTATTTAAATAAAAATATATGTATTTTGTTAAAAATATAAAATATATGAATAAATTATATACTATAAAGAAAGAAATTGATATGATCCGTACAAACCATGTTAAGAGCTTGATAACGAATATAATAGTATTTTTCTTTCCTTTATTCTTATGACAAAGTCAAATATCTTTGATAAAAAATAAGAGTTCGAGTGTTCTTAAATTTCAAATAATAAAATTAGTGAATCAAATCGATCGAAATTCCTGTTTCTCGATTCGATCGAATGGTTAATTCCTGTCCATCCCCATCTATAACTACACTTTATGATTTGAATGGACAAAAAAAAAAAAAAGATTTCATATGTCCCGTTCTTCAAACCCAACTCCCCATCTCAGCCCTCCATCACTTCAATCCTCGCATCCTGTCCATCCATTAATGCATTATTGGTCTGCCACTACCACGTCGTTGATTCGTCAGCGAGCGGTGGTGCTCGTTAATCAGTGGCGCGTTGAGATGTGATGACGGGAGAGATGGAGGGCTCAAAGGGCGAATTGCACGGATAATTGCATCCGTGCCGCTTGAAGAGGATCAACATCAAAAAGACGCACAGAGGAAAGCGAAGAAAGACACTCAACGCGCTGAATTGCTGCTCGCCGTCTACCAGTCATCATCCTCAAATCTTCGACATATGTTGGTAGGATGGAGGATCCTTCAACTCTGGTTTGCGGCATTTCGTTTCTTCTGCGACTTCCATGCTTCCTCCATTTCGCAGCCGGCAGTTCTCGTTCTTTCAGCGAGAGGATTCGCGCGATTCCTGGTCCCATGTTGTCTTCATCAATTATTGGATGAACTTCGTAACTTCTTCTTCCTTCTTTTGATTTTATTTCTTTATTTGATGAAATTTGTTGCCTTCATGGTTATCCATGTTTGATGGCCGTAGGATTTTGGTTCGACATTTACTTGTGGTCGAACTGTCAAAATTTTCTTTTTGGTCTTTGTTATATGATTTGATAAAATTAGTTCTTTTTATTTATGTTAGTGTCTAGTTTACTTGCTTGTGTGGGAGCATAAAATCATTCGTAGAAGTCGTAATCTTCGTCTTTTTCTAGTTGCATTTGCTTATTGTATGACATTACTTGCTAGATTCCTCGTGAATCATGTATGGTTACATTACAACTTTACGAGCTTGTGGATTTTATTAAATGGTAGTATCGGAGAATTCAATTTTTAGGTTCAAAAAATTAAGATATATTTCTGTCGGATGCCAAATGTGTATCATTCGATTGAACTCTTGGGCTGGAACCTATCTGGATCATTATTGAATTGGGTGGTTATCTTTCAGACCTTGAAATTTTGACCATCGAAAATGTCTTTCATGATTGGATCCTGAAACTCAAGTAACTGAGAGAACGAAACAGATGTGATGTCTTTGAGGTGATATTGTTAACTGGTTATGTTATGAACAAATAAGTATCCTCTGTATACTCTGAGGATACAACATCTGAAATGTGTAGCCTATGGATATTATCTAGAGAAATATATTCTATAATTGTTTATTGTTTGGTTAATTTGTGTTGGAAGCAAGGTTTTGAATACCGTACTGTACCGGTGTGCTGATCAGTTGTTGGTACGGTACATATCAAGCTGTACCGAGTTGTACTGAACGTACTGACACATGGTACACTAAGGTGTACTAATGTACCACCCATACTAGTCCTCTATCGGATCGGTACATACCACCTATACCGAGTGGTATGATATGGTATTGTAAATCATGGTTGGAAGTAATATTTGGAGATGTCAATTAGCAAAAGGTATCAAATTATACGCACTTTGCTTCATAACAAACTAATGAAAATCTTTAACTGTTGCATGCATATTTTAGTGTAGTCTTGACTAGCCTAATGTCGGGCTTTATGATTGGGTGTTCTGTAATTAGGACTTGACAACCTTTTGTCCTTTAAACATTTCTTTCCACTCGAATGATTGGTTTACCCAATTTAAATAATCTATGAACTTGTTGACAGCCACTTTAATGGTTTAACTCTAAGTGTATATAGGGTACCATCCTCTTAATGCTCCCATAGAAACTTATAATCTTTGTCATTGCTACAACTTGTTTGAAAGTCATCCCTTGTCCTTGCTTCTCCTGAGAAAACTTGAGGGTGATTTTTTAGGCAACCTGAGGATGATTTTCTCAAGTGTCGAATACTGAATCTGTTAGATGTTATATTTTGTTTGTCTATTTCTTCGAGCCAGCATTGCATAGTTCCCTGAAATTCCAAATTCACATACATTTAACAGGTATATAGTAGGTCTGACACCACAAAACACAGAGTTTTAGTATTTTCATGCTATGTTGAAGGTTATACTGTTTTACATATTCATCCCTTTAATATTGGCCTATTGCATGTTTGCATAACTGCAAATTATCCTGAAATCACTGCATGAAATCTCTTACTGTTGCATCTGTCTCATGCCAATATCCTGATGGTGCAGCTTATTAGGTTATGATAGTCCACTGAATCAAGGAATTTATTGGTCTACAGAGGTTGTTTTTCTTATTTCTTCTGTTTTGAGCAGGTACATATATACATACATACATATATATATACATACATACATACATATATATATACATACATACATACATATATATATGTATATATATATATATATATGTATTTATATATACATGTATGTATATATATATACATATGTATACATATATATATGTATGTATACATACATATATATATGTCTACATATGTATATATATATATACATATACATATGTATATATATATACACATATATATATATACACACATATATATATATACACACATATATATATATACACACACATATATATATATACACACACATATATATATATACACACACACATATATATATATATATATATATATATATATATATATACACACACATATATACATATATACACACATATACACACACACACACACACACACACATATATATATATATATATATATATATATGTATGTATAATGTTCTTCAGAAATTTTAATTTTAATTTCTATTTCTGATTGGCTAAATCATTACAATAGTTTGTGTCAGTTAAGTAGCAGCAGCATGATGGGAAACAACTATCGCAGGTTCGTTTCTTCCTTACTGTTATCATCCACAATGTTAGATTTTTGGCTGCTAAGTTACACTTCTGTGTTTCTTTCCCTTTTCAATCCACTAAGTCTTATCATGAGAACTTTCTGATTTTATTGTTTAGTGGATCAATGCAAAAGTCAAGTGAAGGAATCAGGCTAACTGTAACTACTATCCTGGGAGTCATCTTTGGATTCTTTGTTGGTTGTTCATTTCCAAATTTTTCTAGCATCAGGGTCTGTTTCTCTTAGATATTGTGCTGTTTTCACTTATTTAGTTACATATATGTGTATATGCATGTTTCTAACATGAACATTAATAATTTTTGAATTAACAGCTTAGCCTCGTCCCCAGTTTTTCATCTACAGTTGAAATGGACTTCACTGGGGATACAAGATCGTATGATACAATTATTAATCCTCATATGACTAGAAAGTCATCTACTGAGAAACATCGATCAGGTGATCCTTTGAAGGTACGTAGCCTTTATCATTTTAAATGACTTAATGTGACTTTCCACTAAAGCAATTACGTTCTGACTTCTATCCTAATGTCTGTTTTTGGACATTGCTTGTGAAATCTATGTCTATTTTTGCTTTTCAAGATAGAAAACTTATCTTGTCAATTCAAATCTTGTTCAATTTTTTTTTTTCATTAGTTAATATTTGAAATATTTTGATTCATTATAAGGACATTCAAGAGAACATTTTATCTTTTCACTTATGTTTTTCATGTAGCCTGGCATATGAAGCCTATGATTCACCTTTCTTTATGCTGCTCAACTTGTTTGGTCTTCTTTTTTCTTTTTAGCCGAGAATTGTTATTTTAAATAGGCGCTGCCTGGTCAAGCTTCGAGGCACTCAGGCCTTGCCTTGGCTCACCCGAGCGCCTAGGTGCCTATTTAAACCACTGGCTGAAATACCATCAGCATGTGTTGTCATGGCAAGCATAGACTATGCTGATGTTGTGCTATCACAACTGGCATGTTCCAGCACTTAACTGGTATTTTTCTAACAGATTCTTGGAACTGACTCAATGGCTCAGTCCCTTTCTCATCATCTACTTTTGGGTTCCACATATAATTATGTTTTGCCATTGATTGAACTCTATCCATTGCACATATTAATCATTAGAAAAGAAGGCTTACTTTTTAAGTTGGTTGTCATATCTTTTGGCTAAGCTCGACCCTGACACACACTGCAGAGTTACTGGATACAATAAAAGTAATCTTTAAATTTTTGTTACCCTATTGACAATAATTCTTGCCGAAAGTTCATTCGAAATGCTTTTTTTTAAACTTGTTTCATGTTATTTTTTTTCAGATATATGTGGAATCAAACCCTCATGGTGCAGAGTTCTTACCACCTGGCATTGTTGTGGCTGAGACGGACTTTTATCTGCACAGGTTGTGGGGCAATCCTGAGGAGGTTTGTTAATCTGAAGTTATTTTGACTTCTTAATTACTTGTGTAAGGACTGGCTGCCTACATGTGAATTTAATGAAACCATTAGAATATAATGTCCAGGCAACACACAATTTATGTGATTTAGTGGTACATTTTGCCTGATAGCACCCATCTGCTTTTTGCTATAGGATTTAATGTGTGTTTTGTAGTCTATAAAAGTGTTCTTTGAGTTCTTTAAAACATTTTACAATGTTTTATCCTAATGTATAATTAGATACATGATGATTCTTTCTTAACTGTAGTGATATTCTAATGGAGTCTTCCTTTTTGTGCTGAAGTGGATACTTTGTAGTTAGCAATTCATTTTAACAGTTTCAAATAGATGACCAATGGAGTCTTCCTTATTGGGGTTTCATTGGCTGCTGCCCAGAAAAAGTTGAATCAGATGCCTATAAAAACCAATTCTAGTTTATTCATTGAAATTTTCCAACATATGCCAAATTCTTAGACTATCGGGGCAGTGGTTGATTAGAAGTAATATAGATATGGGCAGTGTTTTCCTTCTTTTTTGTGTTATAAAAACATATATGAAATATCGTCTTTCCTTAATTCTTCATTTCTGTTTGTTCTCTTTTTCTCCCAGTGATTAATTCTCTTCACTCCTTTTGTTGCTTAAATTAATCCGAATAAAGAGCTTGGATCCATGCATAAGTACCTTCTTTTTTCTATATCCATAGAGAAGAATCTTCTTTTCCTTCTTAGATCCATATCAAAGGATATTTTGTACTTTCAGCATTCATCATCTTTAACAGTTATATCCAACAAATTGTTTGATAAAAGGATGAAAAATAATTGTATAGAGAGGACCATGGTGTGAAGGAATTGAAGAGAAGCAGGACGAAAATACAATTAGAGGTAAAACGAAAAATATTACATAACAAACTGGCCGAAAAAATATCAATTTTTACTATTAAATTTTTTATACATTATTGTCTTCTAAAAGGAGAAAATCAGGTTTATTTATACATCAGTTTTTAATGATTGTTCACATCATATACAAAAAAAAAAAAAAATCTTACGGCTCTTATTGAGTTACCATTCACTTCACTATACCAATTATTGTTCACTTCAGCGATTTTAAAAGGCGCTCGGGCGCTCGCCTCGCCTCGCCCGAGCGCCTCGCTAATCTCCCAGGCGGCGTGCTTCAAATAGGCATTGCCTGGGCGCTCGCCCGAGCCCAGGCGCTGGGCGCTTCGGGTGAGCGCCCGGGTTAACCAAGGCGACCGGACCAGGATTTTAGGTCTGGTTCGGTCTATGATGGTTAGTTGGTTCAATCGAACCAACTAAAACTGATATAAGTGACAACCGAACCCTAACCCTCGCCGCTGCCGATCTCGATCCCGATCCTGATCCCGCTGCTCGCCGCTCGTTGCTCGCCACTGTCGCTGCTCGCAAACGCCGCCGCTGTCGTCGCTCGCGCCTCCCGCTGCTCGCTGCTCCTGCTCCCGCTCCTGCTTCTGCTCCCGCTGCCGTTGCTCGCCGCTGTCGCTGCTCGCAAACGCAGCCGCTGTCGCCGCTCGTCGCTCCCGCTCCCGCTCCCGCTCTCGCTACTCGCCGTTGTCACCGCTCGCCGCTGCCACTATCGCCGCTCGCCGCTGCCGCTTCCTCTTTTCTTAGTTAGCAGGCTCAGCACCCCTTTACACTTCTTTTTAATAGTATACGTATACTGTATACTGTTAATATTATTAAGTTTATTTGAAATGATTAATTTTCAATACTGCTAATAGATTACTAATATATTATTTTAATTTTAATATTGTTAATTTTTATTTATTTGAAACTTTTTGTTAATGTGACATTGTGATTTTGTATCTTAGATTTTCTTAATTTAATAGCATATTTTTATTTAAAATTTTAAATAATTATATTTATTAATTATATTATATATTTTTAAATTTTAGCACCTCGCTTCGCTCGGGCGAGCACCTAGCGCCTCAAGCGTTTTTGGACCTTAGCATCTTTTGGCGCCTAGCGCTTTTTAAATCACTAGTTCACTTCACTATACCAAAGGATAAATTTTGATTTTTCATCTCTAAGATTTTAGGTACAATGAACAGGGACATACCTATGGACCAACTAAAATAGGAACTTAATTTGTGGCAGCATTTAGTTCCAATATGATTCTGCCAATCTGTATCTTATTATCTAGGATCTGATTTTGATTTTGGTTGATTTTTTGGCATTATAGTCAAAATTAATTGAAATAAGCTAGAATCAATTCATTTCAATTAGGGTTGGACAATTTTGTCAATTTTTACTGATTTGACAAACACATAAGAAGAAAAAGAAGAGAAGGGTAGGAAAAGAAAGGGGAAGCCAAAAACAATGGAACGATGCAAAAGAAAACTATAATTATGATCGTGAAAAATGGAAAGATGATACTTCTATCACATATGGTATTCATTGCAACCACTACATTTAACATTTGCCACCACAGAGAGAAAACTATATTGAGAGAGGAAAAGAAGAAGGAAATAGAGATGCCACCACTGAGGAAGTAGATGTTATAGTATTATATCAATCCCAAAAATCCACGAGATTTTTTTAACAAATTTATTTATTTATTTTTGCATAGGGTAAGAGGTGAAGGTGGGAATCAAAGCCTAGGACTCCGTGCTAAACTTTCAAGGTCTTTACCAACTATCCTAGCTGATACCTTTGCAAAAACGTATTATATTTTTTAACAAATTTATTTTGTCTCATCTAACACTTAAACTTCATGCTTATTAGAAGGTATTACAACTCAGGCAGGTTCATTGGTGTCTTTAAGTTGCATGTGGATACATTGTAAGATTTTCCATGACATATATACAATATTTTTGTATGATATGGTTAGTACTAAATTTGTTATAAAGATGATTTTGGATCTCTTATAATTTGTGTTTTCTCATAGATAGATATATTCTGGAGATTAAATAATCTTCTAGAATATGATATTATTTTTTTTCCCAAAATTATTCTAAATTTGCAAATTTTTGTGATTTTATGTATTATATACATTTTTAAAATTATTTTCTCAGTTAATCCGAGTCCCACCAATCTGGATTGATCAATCGTTTTGATCATGTTCATATACTCTAATTGATTTTAATTATGTTGTTAATCTTTCTAATAATGAATAGGATTGAGAGATATATATTGATAAAGGCAAAATCATACTTTTACCCACACATGGACACCAATGTGAATGCAGTGTAACCCAAAACGACAAAATTCGTTATGCTAGATTGGCCACACCAGAAATCGGCCATGCCTGTGGCCTTTGTGCCAGATCGACCAGGTTAGTAGTCATGATACCAGATCAGCCACATCATTGGTCAATTTAGCCAGATTGATCGTGTCAGCAGTCGTTGCACCGGATTCTCCATATCGGCAATCGCTCTAACCGCAGGAGATTAGAGGGTCTCTCTGACCACTCCAACTTTGGAACTCGCACTCACTTAGGTGTCAGATGGACCATGTCGAGAAATCCGATATCAGTCTTCTTGGGTAGGTACTTCAGGAGTTCCTCCTCAACACTTCAGCTCCACACCTGCAGTCTTCTTCTGGTTCAGTCCATGACACCTCATTCAGGTTGATATGCTTCTGCATCAGCCCCGAACCTAGATGAGTTAGTTTCTAGCACTTCATGGAATGATTGATTTTGGAGACAACAAAATTGAAGAAATGTGCCTCTTAAACTGATTGCTAAATATATATATTAGATTGTCCAGAGCTATCAAACACAGTCTTAACAATATCGTCATAGTTTGCAATACGGTCAATTCTTAAGGGATATGCCCAAACTGCATCTATATCAACCAAGGCCAATACAAATCTGAGTTTGCTTCAATTGCCAGAAATTTGTCAAAAACAGCTAGAACCAGACTGGAGTTGGTTTAATTTGGCTAATTCTAGCCAATTTGATAACTAGCCTCAAAACAAGAAAAAGAAAGGGAATGTGTGGAAGGAGTAGGGAAGAGAAGAGGAAAATCAAAATGGAGGTTCTTTTATTATATCTGTTCTTAGCTGCAAGCACGAGATATGCAGTCTGCTACTGTTTTGTAATGCCTGAAATCTACCATTATGAAAGATGGAGAACAAATAATATCAAGGCAAGGAGAAGAAAGAGAGTAGCTCTTAAGAGTGTTATTATGGAGAATGGGGATATCATAAAATACACAATTAATCTCAAATTTTATGGGTGCTTTCTTCAAATAAAGTTTTTTTTTTCTTAGTAAAACTTTAGAGACTTGGTAATTAGAGAAGTAATGAGGCTACAATAGCATCCATTAGTATCATTTAAGCTATAAGTATATTGAGTTTTCTATATACATACATAATAGTTGTTTACTACAATAATTCCTTTGAATGATATGATTAATGTCTATTTTCTAAAAAAAAAATAATAGTTATAGAATCATTTGTCTCGTGAAAATTCTACTCTCAAAGAGGCAAGACAAGGAAGGGCAATCAGCTCAGACACACCAAGGTCATCCAGTTTTTAGGCACGGTAATGTTAGAAAAAAGGATCAGATTGGGTCAACTTTGCCATGTGAGTTGATGTTCATTTTTGAAACAAACATCTACCACTGTCTTTGATTTACAACTAGAAGAATATTTTTGTTCTAACACTAATTTGATGCTAGATGACAACAAGGATTGAAATATCGTATTGTACCGGAGTTTCGACCTTCTTTCGGTATGATACAGTACTGTATACTGAGTGGTATACAGTTCGGTATATATATATGTATATATGTATATATATATGTATATATATGTATATATACATATATATACATATATATATGTATATATACATATATATATGTATATATACATATATATATATATATAAAGTAAAAAAAAAATTTCAACGACGTTGCTAAAGCGACAGTGCCTCCCTTCTCCCGCACGCAAGGCGACGTCGCCTCTCTCTCTCTATGTATATATATATATATATAATTTTTTTTAAAAAAATGTGCGACGTCGCCTCTCTTCTCCCGAGGAGGGGCGACGTTGCTTTATATATATATATATATATATAATTTATAAATAAAAAAATACCGCTCGGTAGCGAGCAGTCCGCATACCGATTTACTGTCGGACCGATACGTACCACATGTACTGGACGATATCATTCGAAATTGTATACCTTGGATGACAACCCCACCTTTCAAAGAATTAGGGATCCAAAGCTTAGTTTGATCTGCCATTGGCAAAAGATGTGGTTAACAATCTAGTAAGGTTGTGATAAGTGTTTCATAGTGCAGTTGATCCCCACATGAGATGAGCCACAGTAGGCATATATCTTCTTTAGTTAACTCTATGTTAATAATAAGAACTGCTTACATCAAATAAACAAAGAAACAAATAAATCAAATACAGACCTATTTGAGTATTGTTCATTTCACTATAGCAGTTTAAGTTCATTCGCTGATGAGATAAACAGTAACAGTAATTTGAGTGTCACTTCACTGAAATTGGTTATTTTCTTCCTCACTCGGATTTTACTGTTTTGAATTTCTTTAATCTCCAATGCTTTAAATAGAATAAATCAAGATATTTCCGTAACCAATTTAAATATAAAAGAAAAAGATACTAATAGTGAAAAGAGGAAGTTGAATTGATCTTCAAAATTTTATATTCTGAAACTAACTATAATAGAGATATTTGCTGGTCTCTTTAAATTAGAAAAGAAACAAATATGAGCTAAAATCTTAGCAAAACTAGAAAAGACCATTGATCAAGTTACTTTAGCTTGATCTATATTTGGCTAAACTAAGACTAGAACTAACCTAAACAAGAGTTGAATTAAACCAAAATCATGGCTCCATGAAACTATCATCACTGGGCATGCCTTGTGGCTGTTATGCATTGTTCTTATGTCCTTTATGTGAAACTTAATAGAAACTTCAGATATCTAAAGTTTGCACTCCTAGATCTGAGATCATCATAGCATGAAGAACTGAATAAAAATAGCAATAAAACAATTGTATCTCACAGGTTTAGTACCTTTTAAACACCATAGCTGTCGACTATTTTCTGTTTCTCTGCATTTTAATTTTCAAATTACTTGTTTACTGAACTTATTTCTTTTTGTATATGCTGGTAGGATTTAACAACACGGCCAAAATATCTTGTGACATTTACAGTTGGATTTGAGCAACGGAAAAATGTTGACATGGCAGTTAAAAAGGTTGGTTTAATGTGGTACCCCTCTTAGACATGCAATTTTTTTCCCGTTTGGTGTTTTATATCATAATATTCTTACAGTTTTCTGAAGATTTCACCATCTTGCTCTTCCATTATGATGGTCGGGCTAGTGAATGGGAAGAACTAGAGTGGTCCAAGCGTGCGATTCATGTCAGCATAAGGAAGCAAACAAAATGGTTAGAATAATTGGAGGTTCTTTTAACAAAGTATCAAAAGTTTCTTCTGTGGCATGATCTTGCATTCTTGTTACCTGCCAATTCTTCCAAAGGAATTCATGACGTCCTCTAATATTCATTCCTATTACTTATCTTGTTACTAATTTAATTGATGTCATGTTATGATTTCAATAATGGCATTCATTTCTCATAATCATCAGGTGGTATGCAAAACGTTTTCTGCATCCAGATGTTGTAGCAGCTTATGATTACATATTTATCTGGGATGATGATATTGGAGTTGAACATTTTGATGCAGAGAAGTAGAATTTTTTTCCCTCTTAAATGCTAATTTATCTGACAGATCACTTACGTGGCTGCTTACTCTAATTTTCTTACGTCAGATATCTGCACTTAGTGAAAAAATATGGCTTGGAGATTTCACAACCAGGTGTAGATCCTAATAAAGGATTGACATGGGAGATGACTAAAAGGAGAGGTGACAGTGAAGTTCACAAGTATGATTGTGATGATCAGTATAATTTTTTTTAATATAATTTTCTACATTTCTTTCTGTTGTAAGTATATATGCACCTTTCATACAAGTGAAGTTTCTGCTTATATTAATGATTCTCTCATTTTCTCAGAGAAACGGTAGAGAAACCTGGTTGGTGTACTGACCCACATTTGCCACCATGTGCTGCGTATGGTTTCTATCCCATTATCTGATGTTTAATCACTTATCAACTATTTGTATGATTCCTTTTTGTGCTTTGATTATGCATGCATGCAGTTTTTTGTTACTGAGGTGCCTATTGAGTGTAAGATCTTTCGTCACTTGGAGTGTTTACTATTCATTGTACTCCTGAGAAATAGAAAAAGAAAAACTGGAAGGATACTGACTTGCTTTATCCATGACATTGATGTTCTCTTAGCTTTGTGGAAATCGAAGCTCCTGTCTTTTCAAGGAATGCATGGCGTTGTGTTTGGCATATGATTCAGGTAACTAAATATATTTTCTGAACCTTCATTTATGTAAATATTTATTATTTTTGTCACTTCTGTATTCATCATGAACAAAAAGAGTATTCTGTTGTCTTAGAATGATTTGGTCCATGGATGGGGACTGGACTTTGCATTTGGAAGATGTGTTGAGGTCAGTTAAGTTTTGAGTCTTTTGACAACTGGTGCTTATCCAAGAAATTTGTGTGTCCAGTCAATTTACTAATTGTAAATGCCATCTAACCGAACTATGATGATTACTGATTGGAAGAGCGATTTATATTCTATTTTAAGAGTTTCACAATTTTTCTGTTGCTGATCTCATCATGCTGGTTCTTTTCTTTTTTATGTGTGTGTGTGTTTTCCATGCAGCCTGCTCATGAAAAGATTGGTGTAGTTGATGCACAATGGATTGTCAATCGAGTTATTCCTTCTATTGGTGACCAGGTTTGTATTTCTGTACCTTTTACCTTAAATAGTTATGCTTTTTAGTGAAATGAGAGGCAGCTGAGGGAAATACTAATAATATGCAATACAGGTATCTAGCTTTTGACCTTGAATGCCATAGACAAACTGGGGTATACTAAAATAATGATGGTTACACTGAACACCAAGTTTCACCCATTTTTGTAAATTGAAGGACCATATTTCTAATGTAATAACAAAATTTATCTATAACAAGTTCCTAGATTACACGGTCATTTTAAATTACTCCTATTCATATTGGATACATGTCAGATGCAATAATTCTAGGACACCTCTTGGATGTGTCATATTCTTCCTTAAAATAACATGTGTTTGAAAAATTATAAAAAAAAAATAGATGCTTCAAGGACACTCGGGGATACTTTATGGATATGTTTCAAAATAAATTCACCATTCTTTATATTTTGTGATATTTTCCTTTATGTGTTTAGTTTACTTTCTTTTAATGCAATCTATACAAATATTAAAATTAATGAAGTTTAAATCTTCCAAAATATTATCATTCATTAATCTTTTAATTCTTTCCTTCGAGATATGCCTCAAATGTTTGTCACAATATAGAAGATTTCTTATCATTAAAACTATATTTCAATCTAACAATTGATTGCAAGGGCACCAATATCATTGCAAACTTAGGATTTAAATTAATTATGTATAAATTATTAAATATAATTTAAAAATCAACCTTTATTGAATTATATAAATGCTGAGTTTATCATCATAAAAAAAGATAATATCCTAACTCATCAATTCTAGATAGAGAAACTAAATTTTTAGAAATAGAAGAAATAAGGTATGTGTCTTAAGATCCATCAAATGATGACCTATCTCTAGGCTAGCCAATAAGTTTCCACTGTTATCACTTTCTCTTTGAGATGGTTCCCTATAATGATAAATCTTTCATGTTCTTTTGGTTTTCGGGTTGTAAAAAATCTTTATATATTATTGCTAATATGAGTTGAAGTACTATAATTAATCCAAAAAGTATTAGAAGGAACATTTTTAATGTTTGATTCAAAATATACAAAGGTCAAGTTTGTCTTTCTTTTCAAACTTAGCCTTGCGTTTAATACAGTTTTTTTTCATTTGTCCTTTCTTACCACAAAGGAACTACTTTACTGTGAAGGCTTTATTTTCATTAGTCTACTTAGTTTTTTTAAACCTGACAAATTTATTTGGTTGATGATGCTTCAACTTTTTTTTCTTGTTATCAACTTCTTAAGTAGTAGTTAAAACATTATGAGATTTTTTCTGCCTTAACCTTAATTCTTCCTGAACATACATACATTAGCTTATTCAAGTCTCATTTTTCATTATTTGTACCAAGGTCTTCAATTTCGAATAATACCGTCTGTGCCGGGCGGTATTTTTTTTTTACTTATATATATATATATATATATAGAGAGAGAGAGAGAGAGGTGCCTCATTTTTCTACGACGTCGCTCCGTTTGGGGAGAAGAGAGGCGATGTTGCCTCGCGTGGGGAGAAGAGAGGCGACGTCGTCGAAATTTTTTTTTTTTTACTTTATATATATATACCGAGCGATATACTGAAATATACCACTCGGTATATAATATCACCGTATCGAGCAAATCTCGAAACTTCGGTGTGGTACGATGTTTCAATCCTTGATTTGTACTATAGTGAATCTTGAATGGGCTAAACTAAGGAGGAATAAAATTAAGAATGAACTACTTGAGGAAAGATACATCCACATTTATGCCTAATGCTTCAAGTTTCGTAACCTTGTCAGCCATATTGAGGATATGATTCTGAATCCCTTGAGTATCATCGTATTGAGCCATGGTCAATTCTTTCATTAATGTGCCAGCCAATGACTTATAAACGGATTTAAATCTATCTTCAATAGCCCTTAAATATTCCTCTGTGCTAATTGCAGGTGGTAATAAAGTCTTAATATTATTTGCAATTGTCATTCCTATAAGCATCAGACTGAGCCTATTAGATCTTTCCTACACATTCATTTTATTAATTTATTTCATAATGCTTTCATCAATCAGTCTGCAGGCCTTTCAACAAGCAGTACTAGGTCAAGATTTAATACACCTAGTGTGAACTGCACACAGTGATTGAAAGAGGCGCTCGGGCGAGGCGAGGCGAGGCCCGAGCGCCTCGCTAATGTCCCAGGCGGCGCGCTTCAAACAGGCGCCGCCTGGGCGCTCGCCCGAGCCCAGGCGCTGGGCGCTTCGGGCGAGCGCCTGGGTAAACCAAGTGACCGAACCAGGATTTTAGGTCTGGTTCGGTTATTAGTTAGTTCAATCGAGATTGAACCAACTAAACCGATATAACCCTTACCCAACCCTAACCCGCCGCCGCTGCCGCTCCCGATCTCGCTGCTCGTCGCTCCTGCTCCCGCTGCCGCTGCTTGTCACTGTCGCTGCTCGCGCCTCCCACTGCTCGCGCCTCCTGCTGCTCGCGCCTCCCGCGAGCCCTCCAGCTGCTCGCGCCTCCCACGAGCCCAGTCGCGAGCCCTCCCGCGAGCCTTCCCTCTGCTCGCGACTCCCACTACTCGCGCCTCCCGCGATCCCTCCCAACTGCTCGCGCCTCCCGCGAGCCCTCCCGTTGCTCGCGCCTCCCGCGAGCCTTCCCTCTGCTCACGACTCCCGCGAGCCTTCCCTCTGCTCGCGAGCTGAGGACTCCCGCGAGCCCTCCCGCTGCTCGCGCCTCCCGCGAGCCCTCCCGCTGCTCGCGCCTCCCGCTCCCTTTCCCTTTCCCCCCGCCGCTCGCCGCTGCCGCCGCTGCTTCCTTTCTCCGTCAGGCTCAGTATACTCTTAAATCTTAATATTAAGTTTATTTGAAATTTGAAATGATTAATTTTCATTAATAGATTAATAATATATTATTTTGATTTTAATTTTATTAATTTTTATTTATTTGAAATTATTGCTAGGTTTCAACATAAATGGCAAGTGTAGAGAACAACTCAATAGAGTCTCCAATGGTATCAAAAAAAGATCCTGCATGGAAGTATAATTATTTGAAGGATCCGAAAGATCATAATGCAGTGACTTGCATATTCTGCGATAAGACTACTAGAGGTGGTATTTTTCGTACAAAACAACATCTAGTAGGAAATTTCAAGAATGCAGCAGCTTGCAAAAAATGTCCACCTGAGGTAAAAGAAGAGTTGTTGAGTTATATGAATGAAAAGAAGATACAAAAGAATGAATCTTACGAGAATTTACCAGAAGATAATGTTGAACATCTCAGGGATGAAGAAGAAGATTATTCTATGAGTATTAACCCAAGTGAAAAAAAAGTATACGACAAAAAGGGAAAAGAAGTTATGAGTACTAAGAAAGGTAAAAAAGGACCGATGGATCTATATATGCTTCAAGGATCCCAGAAACAACAAGGGCAAGCAGGAGGCTCAAAATTTAGACAAACAAATATAAGTGATTCTTGTGATAAAGAAATAAGAGGAAGAACAATTCAGCACATTGCTCGCTTCTTCTATCAGGCTGGTCTTTCCCTTAGTACAACTCGTTTATACAGTTTTAAGGATATGATTGAAGCTATTGGAAGATATGGTGCAGGATTAAAACCTCCAAGTTATTATGAGATGCGAGTTCCATTGCTACAAAAAGAGTTGAATTATACAAATGACTTACTAAAGGGTCATAAAGAATCATGGGCAACACATGGTTGCTCTATTATGTCAGATGTTTGGACTGACAGGAGGCGCAGGAGTATAATTAATTTTATGGTTAATTGTTCTTTAGAGAATATGTTTGTGAAGTCAATAGATGCTTCATCTTTTGTAAAATCTGGAGACAAGATATATGATTTACTTGACAACTTCTTGGAAGAAATTGGAGAACAAAATATCATTCAAATCATAACCGACAATGGAAGCAACTATGTTTTAGCTGGTAATATTCATCTTTTGATTTTGTTAATTATTTTATCTTCAATTAAGTGTGTTAAAATCTTAAGTCTTATCATTTTTGTTATCCTTTGTCTCAGGTAAATTGCTTGAATAAAAAAGACAACACTTGTATTGAACTCCATGTGCAGCACATTGTATTGATTTAATGTTGGAGGATATTGGAAAGATCTTAGAAATCAAGAAAACCTTAGAAAGGGCAATTTTTGTTGTTGGATTTCTTTATAATCACATTGGGGCTTTGAATATGATAAGAGAATTTACAGGGAATAAAGAATTAGTGAGACACGGTGTTACCCGATTTGCTACTTCATTCTTGACATTACAGAGCGTGCATCGTCAAAAACATACTCTGAGAAATATGTTTACTTCTGAGAAATGGGTGACAAGCAAATGGGCAAAAGAAGTAAAAGGCAAGAGGGCTGCTGATATCATCTTAATGCCATCCTTTTGGAATCATGTAGTTTATATATTAAAGGTAATGGGCCCTCTTGTTCGAGTCCTTCGGTTGGTGGATAATGAAAATAAGCCTGCAATGGGATATATTTATGAGGCTATGGATAGAGCAAAGGAGACGATTAAAAGATCTTTTAATGAAAATGAAGAAAAATATGAGAAAATTTTTACAATCATTGACGAAAGATGGAATTGTCAACTTCATCGTCCCTTACATGTAGCAGGATATTATTTGAACCCTGAATTCTTTTATAAGATTAAATCTGTTGGATTTGATGCAGAAGTTTTGGGTGGGTTATATCAGTGCGTTGCAAGATTAGTTCCCAGCCTTGAGGTTCAAGATAAGATTATTCATGAATTATCTTTATATAAAAATGCTGAAGATCTTTTTGGAATTCCAATTGCCGTTCGATCCAGGACAACTACCTCTCCAAGTATTAATAATTTGATATAATTAATTTTATATATATTATGTTACTATGTTATTGCTAATAATAACATAAATTTTGCAGCTGAATGGTGGAGTCTATTTGGAAATTCCACCTCGAACTTACAGAAATTTGCTATCAAAGTACTTAGTTTGACATGTAGTGCTTCGGGTTGTGAGCAAAACTGGAGTGTCTTTGAGCATGTAAGTATTACTAAATATTTTTGTTTTAATTAATTTATTTATTTAGATATATGTATTAATATATTTTTAAATCATATGATATGACAGATTCACTCGAAGAGAAGAAATCGGTTAGAACATCAACGATTGCACGATCTTATTTACATAAAGTATAATCAAGCTTTGAAGACTCGTCATGATTTGAAAAATAGATTTGATTCAATCTCATTGCAAGATATTAATGATTCAAATGAGTGGTTAGTAGGAGAAATGGGTGCTAACTTGTAAAATGCTGAAGACGAGCTTGTATTTGAAGATGATAGATTGACATGGGGAGATGTGGCAAGAGCTTCAGGTGCTGGAGAATTACAAACATATACAAGACAGATGTCAAAGAGAAAAATGAGTGCAAAAGCATCAAGCTCGGCTCCTGCTATTATTGAAGACATAGAGAATGAAACATATCTTGATAAAGAGGAAGGAATCGAAGGACAAGAAGAAGAAGACGAATTCAATGAAAATGATTTGTGTGAAAATGACGATAATATTGATTATGATGAATGACTTTGATGTAAAATTTTATTGTTTTGAATTTTGAAACTTTTTGTTAATGTGACGTTGTGATTTTGTATCTTAGATTTTCTTAATTTAATAGCATATATTTTATTTAAAATTTTAAATAATTATATTTATTAATTATATTATATATTTTTATATTTTAGCGCCTCGCTTCGCTCGGGCGAGCGCCTAGCGCCTCGGGCGTTTTTGGACCTTGGCGCTTAGCGCTTTTTAAATCACTGACTGCACATGCTTTAACCATTATGAATAATTTGAACCAAAGAGTACAAGAATACTAGAAGCATGAAAATGTATAGAAGAAAGTACCACTGTAATATATAAATTAATATTAATGCTTTGAGTTTTTAAAATATGATGAACTGTTAATATCATTTATATTTCATCTTTGGGTGAAATATTGACATATCTAGTATTTTATCAAAATTATTGATGGAGGACTAAAACCATCTTTATCGAATAGTGTTGTTACCTTTGGGTATATAATCCTAAACTACAAGGATATCTAAAATAATATTATCCTACCCCATCACATAATTATTCGAAGTAATTTCTCCTTTGAGATTATCTAAACCTCCTAATTATGTGTATTATTATAAATATTATTTTCTTTATTTAGGATTAATTCTTTAATGTAATTTTATAAGTTATTGGTCTAGGCCACTTTAACGGTTACAAGACTAATACAATAATATAAAATATAATTTAAAATATCTTATAAATAACCAAATATTTATTATAATTTATATCCCTTAAGTTTACCATCCTAGGTCGCTTTGACAAGTATTAGTTAGATAAAATTTAAGGATATAAATTACAAATAATATTCATCAAATATTTTTTAATCCAATTTATGCAGAAATAATTCATAAATAATATTATAATAATTATAATAATTATTCAACATTAATCAATATAAAGAAAAACTCATATGATGATTACAATTATAAATCATGCCTTTATGTGAAAAATAAATATTATTTTATAATTTTAAACATATGTATGCGAATAATTATATAAATATCTAAGAACAATAATTAAAATTTAATTATCAGAAGCAAAATTTTACAAATGTGTTATATGAGAAAAATATAAAAGAAATCTATTATATATATATATATATATTATAAATGATATAAATGGGCCAATCAATCTTATTTAATTGGGCATCCTCAAATTGAGCCAAAAATTGGGTTGCCTAGATTAGGCCTAATAACCAACCCAATTAAACATGCCAAAATTGTGTATAGTCAAAAATTCAATTTAGAAACATATTGATAAAAAATTGGGTTTCAATCAAAATTTGATTAAAATAGGTTAAATTGGTCAATTTCATAATTGAGAACATAAGTAAAAAATATTTGACTTTCGAAGGGCAAAACTATAATTCTGTTAGGGCATATATTAAAAATATCTCATTTTTGAAGGGTAGAACTGTCAAAGGGGATACCAATTAGAATAAATTATTTTTAGAAGGGAAAAATAGTATTTTAATAGGTGAAAAATCCTGCCTCCACCTACATGCCATTGGCCTGGACACCTACTGCGATCAATCGCTCTTTACCGATGACCAACGTTATTCGACGACGCAACATAGTCGTCGCTCACCAACCGCTGTTCATAACCGATCCCTCTCCGCATTCCATCCCCATGCATGCAACTATCACCGTCACGTGAGTCCTTATTGGTCGCACTTCCTTATAGCGACATCTCTTCGCAAGACTATTGTCCACCGTTGTCGTGTAGCATTCGACTGCTACACAGGTGTTGGATAACCTACATCAGTAGCATCGGTGTTCGCACCTGACCAGTGACCCCTATGGCTGTTGCATAGCCGCTGCAAATCACGGCCTCTAGCTTTGTTGTCGATGCTGGTCGTGGCCAACAAATGTCGTCCTAGCTTTTGCCTTTCCCTGCGGTGCATTTGCTGTGCAGCAATGATGCTACCCAAAGTAATTGTTGCCCATGGTGGCAATTGCCACACGTAGCGGCACCGTCGCAGCACTTCCGTTGTCGGGGTTGCTACACACAACAATCGCTGACTGTAGTAACCACCCATTCAGTCTATGGTCGGTGACCAATAGAGGGCCGCCGCGCTCAGTAGTGCTATCATCGACAACAAGCTATTGATGGCAACCCGTCAATCAAACATGAGTAGCTTGCCATCCCCGGCTCTACCTACGTAAGGCAAGGAACCTTTTATCACCCGTAAATAGGCGACAAGACAAACGAAAAAAAAGTATATCGATAATGTAGACGAATCGTTCAAGCATCGTACAACTAAAATCGAATAACGCCTTTTTGTAAGCGAATGATGCTAATAAACAGACCTAAATACAAAACATATCTGATATACTTTAAAGATCTAAGGTATTTGATTTCAAAACAGTAGGCTCTAATACCAATTATAAGCATAACAATTGTAATCATGCTACTACTATGTGAAAAATTTTGATGTAAAGAATTTAAATCAAATAACAACAGATCAAGATGAGGATTGCATGCCTTTTGATGCCATTCAGAAAAACTTTATCTGATTCGAGAACATGCTTTGTAATCCAATCAACAGGAAACAACAATATAGATCTGTAGGATGAGCTAGACTCTCCTCGTTTCTTCCTATCTTTCATAGGACCACTATAAGTGATGAAATAAAAATTAAGGGAGATTGAGAATAGATCTCGTATCGTATGTAGTCTCTAGGAGGTCCTGTCTATTTATAAGCGATAGTAGAGGATTTAGGATAAGTAATTAGGTAAGTCCCTTCCATCAAGGTCATCTCTAAAGGAATCTTACCATAAGTGAGTTTTCTTTCTATTGGCTAATAATTATAATCAGAATCCAATCAGATCTATAATATTCTTACTTAATTAAATAGGACCACATATTCTAACACATTGTTGTTTGTCAATTTAAACTTAAAATAGCTGCTTGCTTTGCTGTTAGTCTTTGTTGTTTGTTTATGTTTATGAGTATAGTAGATGCCTGCTGTAGTGAACAGCAGCTGCTGCTTGTTGTAGTGAATCATTAGTAAAATGTCAATTATAAATGCTATTGCTCGAGTTATTAGTGCTACTTTTTGGTGTTTTGGATTGTTGTTGCAGCTTTAGATGATGAATTGGATTTTAATGCTCTTTGATATTAATTTTGTTTTATTTTCTCATTTTGTTATTGAATATAGACAATGTAGTTTGGTATTTTAAATGAATAAAAGTTTGACGTGTTATTTTTGTTTTAGTTTATTTTTATTAATCATGATATATAATTTTTAAATTATAATATTTGTGAGTGTCTCGTTTCGCTCGAGTGAGTGCCTAGCTTCTTGGGCAGTCTGGGACTGTGGTGCCTAATGCTTTTGACTACACTGAAACCATCTAGATTCGACACCATTGATCAGGCAAAAAAAGACTAGGGAGCAAACACAAGCCATCACCTACTTCACAAAGGCACTAGGGAATTGCATGCTCATAGAAATAGCATTCCAGTTGACCCTATCATATGCTTTGGAAATATCAAGCTTGAGAAGGGCACGGGGAACATGACTGTGGGACCTCGAGAAGCTGTGGGCTAGTTCATTAGTGATAAGAATATTATCATGTATGTTCCTTCCCAGAATAAAAGTCGATTGAGTCTAGTCAACCAGTGTATCAAGAAGGGGTTTGATCCTATTGGCCAAAATTTTCAAAAGAATCTTGTATATCACATTACACAAAGTTATGGGTCTATACTCAACTGTCACTATTAACTTTTTTGAGGATAAAAATCAAATGAGTTCTGTCTCAAGTAGTAGGGATTTCACCCTTCTCTTGAAAGTTCAAGAAAGCCCAAGGATAGAGTGTTTGATTTTATCCCAAAAGGCTAAAAAGAACTCAACACTAAACCCATCGGGTCTAGGGCTTTTACCTTTTCCCATTTGCTGAATGGCAGTGTAAATTTCTTTCAAGGTAGTCAGACAATTCCCTTCCTGAAGGGTAAGCTTACTAGGCTGGGGGAAAAGGATCTAGTCCTCCTCTCTCCTATTCTTAATCCCATTCCACAAGTTATTATATCATCGGACAAAGCATTCAACTATGTCTTTTTGGTTTGTAATATGTTGGCCCTCAGTATCTGTAATAGAGTGTATATTGGTTTTTCCGTTTTCTGTTATTCACAATCCTATGAAAGAAGCTAGTGTTTTTATCCCCCCCTTGTAATCCAAGTAGTCTTGGCCTTGTTCCACTAGTAAAGATGGTTTTGTCTGTTCAAGGCTTCCAACTTGTTGTAGCTACGCTGCAGGGTGATTGCCTCATCCTCCGAGAGGAGTCCATCACTCTCTTTGAGCTCTAGATAGAAAATGGTTTCATTGGTTTCCTCTAAGGCTTTGTTCAGGCTACCCCCTAATGCGATTCCATCTATTCAATGCAAGCCCCACCCTATTAAGGTTGCCACTAACCTTAAAGGGTCAAGATTCACCCCCTCCTTTTGATTGTTACTCCAAGTGAAACGGGGACCCTTATAACCGAGATCCAACAATTCTGATTTGGAAATGATATCACGAAAAACCACCACAAATTTATTCAACACAAAAGACCAACCACCAATTTTGTCTTCAGGGTCACTAATGATGTTAAAATCCCCACAAACCATAGAGGGAATACCATGTAAAATGATTGTTGAAAGTTTAGACCATAATTCATTATGAATACCCGAAAATTGCTTGCATAAATAGAAGAGAGGATCCAGTGGGGCATTCCTTTACCTTTAACAACAAAAGTGATTAATTGAGGGGTTCCACATATTACCATAGTGTGATGAACCAGGGTATACCAAACCATAAATATTCCACCTGACCGATCTTTAGCCTCGCAATAATCACCCTCCTAGCTTCTACCGAGCTTCCTTTTCAGCCTCTTGCATCCGGCCCCCTGAAGATGGGTCTCTAGCAGCATCAAAATATAAGGCTTTAATTTCCTAAGCAGAGAGAATAGATGTTCTCTGCTGCTCCTTTTCCTTAGGCCCTACAATTCCATGAGATATAATTCATTATCGAGAATGTAATCAGTTAGCCATTCTCCCCTCTCCCGAGGCCTCAATCGACCTGACTCTCTTATCACATCTTTTCTTTTTATTTATATGCCGGAGATTGTTCAAGAATTATTGGAGACTTCCCTGTTGTGTTGTTCTCCTGGTTTTAGAATGCTTTAAGCCATTGGTTCTGGACTTCTGGACCACTCTGTCTCTGCTTTTTCAACAAGGAAACATTCTTGATCTGGGTTTTCCATCGCTGCCACATCCTAGAAGGCCTTTGCTGCTATCTCAACTAGCCCATCATAAGACAGTGGTTTCTCTTTCTCTGGTTGTTTTGCTGCTTCATCTTCGAACTCCATTTGCTTGGCAGTCTCAAAGATGAAAGGTCGAGGGGTACTCTCGCCATCATCTTCCTCAAGCCCCTCGATCCTTTCAGAGGACATCCCCGTATCCATTGTCATCTCTATCTCTGCCCCTTACCCTAGAGAAAGGGAAAGCACCTTTGGCACATGTAAGGATCCTGCTGAGGGGCCACATGGTCCCCTTCCTCGGGAAAAGTGACCCTTGTCTTGGAACCCACCAAGCCTCCTTGTTGTCCTCTATTGCATTTTGCCTCCAAGGCCTGCACTCCTTTGGGCAGAGCGACCTGTCAATCAATATCAATGGATCCCTGCCATTTGACTTGCCTAGGGACTATCGACATAACTGATGTAACAACAGAGACCACAAGCGTATGATCCAAGGATGCAACAAGAGTAAGGTCTTCAATTTCGAATAATATCGCTTGGTACAGGCGGTATGTACCGGTCCATCAGCAGACCGGTACATGGACCTCCCGTTACCGGGCAGTGTATATATATATATATATATATATATATATATATAATGAAAGGCGAAGTTGCATTTCTCTTCTCTCACGCGGGGGATGTCGCTAAGGCGACGCAACGTCGCCTTTTATAAAAATATATTATATATATAAAAATCTTTTATATATAAATATATATTTATAGATAAATATTCATATATAAATAAATATATATATATATATATATATAAGGTTTTTTTTTTACTTTTATATATATATAGGCGACGTCGCCTCGCCTAGGGAGAAGAGAGAGGAGCGACATCGTCGAATATATATATATATATATATATATATATATATATATATATATATATATATCAAATGGTATACCGCTCGGTATACAGTACCGTATCGTATCGAATGATTGTCGAAACTCCGATACGGTATGATATTTCAATCCTTGAGCAAGAGTATGACTTTTTGGCCCTTGTTTTAGGTCAGAGACCTCATTTCTAGTGGGTGCCTGAGTTAGGCTCATTTCCTAGGTTCGGGGTGGAACCTTCCCAGGGCAACTAGTGCCCAGTTAAACCTCCACCAAAAGCTTGGTGTTCACTCCAGACTCGACATGACCCACACCAGAAATCGACCCCATTTTCTCATTATGGGCAACCTAACCTGACCTGATTGATTTCACCTTCGAGTGCCATTGGACCCAGTGATTGCAAAAGGCGCTCGGGCGCTCGCCTAGGCGCTCGGGCGAGGCGAGGCGAGGCCCGAGCGCCTCGCTAATGTCCCAGGCGGCGCGCTTCAAACAGGCGCCGCCTGGGCGCTCGCCCGAGCCCAGGCGCTGGGCGCTTCGGGCGAGCGCCTGTGTAAACCAAGGCGACCGAACCAGAATTTTAGGTCTGGTTCGGTCCTGGTTCGGTTATTAGTTGGTTCAATCGAACCAACTAAACCGATATAACCCCAACCCTAACCCTAACCCTAACCCAACACTAACCTGCTACCGCTGCCGCTCTCGATCCCGATCCCGATCCCGATCGCGATCTCGTCGCTCGCTGCCGCTGCTCCCGCTGCCGCTGCTCGCCGGTGTCGCTGCTCGCGCCTCCCGCGAGCCTTCCCGCTGCTCGCGCCTCCCGCGAGCCCTCTCGCTGCTCACGCCTCCTACGAGCCCTTCCGCTGCTCGCGCCTCCCGCGAGCCCTCTCGCCTCCTGTGAGCCCTCCCGCGAGCCTTCCCGCTGCTCGCGCCTCCCTCGAGGCCTCCCGCTGCTCACGCCTTCCTCTCCCTTTCCCTTTCCCGCTGCCGCTGCCGCCGCTCGCCGCTGCTGCTGCTGCTGTCGCTCGCCGCTGCTGTTGCCGCCGCTCGCCGCTGCTGTTGCTGCTGCCGCTGCCGCCGCTCGCCGCTGCTGTTGCCGCCGCTGCTGCCGCCGCTCGCCGCTGCTGCCGCTCGCCGCTGCTTCCTCCTTTCTTCATCAGGCTCAGTATACTCTTAATATTAAGTTTATTTGAATTTTAAAATGATTAATTTTCTGTTAATAGATTAATAATATATTATTTTGATTTTAATGTTATTAATTTTTATTTATTTGAAATTATTGTTAGGTTTCAACATAAATGGCAAGTGCAGAAAGCAACTCAATAGAGTCTCCAATGGTATCAAAAAAAGATCCTGCGTGGAAGTATAATTATTTGAAGGATCCGAAAGATCCTAATGCAGTGACTTGTATATTCTGCGATAAGACTACCAGAGGTGGTATTTTTCGTGCAAAACAACATCTAGTAGGAAATTTCAAGAATGCAGCAGCTTGCAAAAAATGTCCACCTGAGGTAAAAGAAGAGTTGCTGAATTATATGAATGAAAAGAAGACACAAAAGAATGAATCTTATGGGAATTTACCAGAAGACAATGTTGAACATATCAGAGATGAAGAAGAAGATTATTCTACGAGTATTAACCCAAGTGAAAAAAGAGTATACGACAAAAAGGGAAAAGAAGTTATGAGTACTAAAAAAGGTAGAAAATGACCGATGGATCTATATATGCTTCAAGGATCCCAGAAACAACAAGGGCAAGCAGGAGGTTCAAAATTGAGACAAACAAATATAAGTGATGCTTGTGATAAAGAAATAAGAGGAAGAACAATTCAGCACATTGCTCGCTTCTTCTATCAGGCTGGTCTTCCCCTTAGTACAACTCGTTTAGACAGTTTTAAGGATATGATTGAAGCTATTGGAAAATATGGTGCAGGATTAAAACCTCCAAGTTATTATGAGATGCGAGTTCCATTGCTGCAAAAAGAGTTGAATTATACAAATGACTTACTAAAATGTCATAAAGAATCATGGGCAACACATGGTTGCTCTATTATGTCAGATATTTGGACTGACAGGAGGCGCAGGAGTATAATTAATTTTATGGTTAATTGTTCTTTAGGGACTATGTTTGTGAAGTCAATAGATGCTTCATCTTTTGTAAAATCTGGAGACAAGATATATGATTTACTTGACAACTTCGTGGAAGAAATTGGAGAACAAAATATCGTTCAAATCATAACCGACAATGGAAGCAACTATGTTTTAGCTGGTAATATTCATCTTTTGATTTTGTTAATTATTTTATCTTCAATTAAGTGTGTTAAACTCTTATGTCTTATCATTTTTGTTATCCTTTGTCTTAGGTAAATTGCTTGAATAAAAAAGACAACACTTGTATTGGTCTCCATGTGCAGCACATTGTATTGATTTAATGTTGGAAGATATTGGAAAGATCTTAGAAATCAAGAAAACCTTAGAAAGGGCAATTTTTGTTGTTGGATTTCTTTATAATCACATTGGGGCTTTGAATATGATGGGAGAATTTACAGGGAATAAAGAATTAGTGAGACATGGTGTTACCCGATTTGCTACTTCATTCTTGACATTACAGAGCGTGCATCGTCAAAAACATACTCTGAGAAATATGTTTACCTCTGAGAAATGGGTGACAAGTAAATGGGCAAAAGAAGCAAAAGGCAAGAGGGCTGCTGATATCATCTTAATGCCATCCTTTTGGAATCATGTAGTTTATATATTAAAGGTAATGGGCCCTCTTGTTCGAGTCCTTCGATTGGTGGATAATGAAAATAAGCCTGCAATGGGATATATTTATGAGGCTATGGATAGAGCAAAGGAGACGATTAAAAGATCTTTTAATGAAAATGAAGAAAAATATGAGAAAATTTTTACAATCATTGACGAAAGATGGAATTGTCAACTTCATCGTCCCTTACATGCAGCAGGATATTATTTGAACCCTGAATTCTTTTATAAGATTAAATCTGTTGGATTTGATGCAGAAGTTTTGGGTGGGTTATATCAGTGTGTTGCAAGATTAGTTCCCAGCATTGAGGTTCAAGATAAGATTATTCATGAATTATCTTTATATAAAAATGCTGAAGGTCTTTTTGGAATTCCAATTGCCGTTCGATCCAGGACAACTACCTCTCCAGGTATTAATAATTTGATATAATTAATTTCATATATATTATGTTACTATGTTATTGCTAATAATAACATAAATTTTGCAGCTGAATGGTGGAGTCTATTTGGAAATTCCACCCCGAACTTACAGAAATTTGCTGTCAAAGTACTTAGTTTGACATGTAGTGCTTCGGGTTGTGAGCGAAACTGGAGTGTCTTTGAGCATGTAAGTATTACTAAATATTTTTATTTTAATTAATTTATTTATTTAGATATATGTATTAATATATTTTTAAATTATATGACATGACAGATTCACTCGAAGAGAAGAAATCGGTTAGAACATCAACGATTGCACGATCTTGTTTACATAAAGTATAATCAAGCTTTGAAGACTCGTCATGATTTGAAAAATAGATTTGATTCAATCTCATTGCAAGATATTGATGATTCAAATGAGTGGTTAGTAGGAGAAATTGGTGCTAACTTGCAAGATGCTGAAGACGAGCTTGTATTTGAAGATGATAGATTGACGTGGGGAGATGTGGCAAGAGCTTCAGGTGCTGGAGAATTACAAACATATACAAGACAGATGTCAAAGAGAAAAATGAGTGCAAAAGCATCAAGCTCGGCTCCTGCTATTGTTGAAGACATAGAGAATGAAACATATCTTGATGAAGAGGAAGGAATCGAAGAACAAGAGGAAGAAGACGAATTCAATGAAAGATGATTTGTGTGAAAATGACGATAATATTGATTATGATGAATGACTTTGATGTAAAATGTTAATGTTTTGAATTTTGAAACTTTTTGTTAATGTGACATTGTGATTTTGTATCTTAGATTTTCTTAATTTAATAGCATATTTTTATTTAAAATTTTAAATAATTATATTTATTAATTATATTATATATTTTTATATTTTTGCGCCTCGCTTCGCTCGGGCGAGCGCCTGGGCGAGCGCCTAGCGCCTCGGGCGTTTTTGGACCTTGGCGCCTAGCGCTTTTTAAATCACTGATTGGACCCGAATCCACGAGCCATATAAGAGGTCATCGTCTGCCTTCGAAGGTTAAGGGCAAACCTTAGATGTTTCTTGGGACTCTTGTTGGGTAGAAGATTGGGGAGTGTTCTCACAAGAAGATGTTCGGTGGTCTACTTTGTCACATTTGAAACAAACCATAGGGAGTTTCTCAAATGTTATTGACTGAAAAAACTAAGTGTTCCCCACTTGTATCCAGATCCCTTGGGGGACTGGTAGGGTTAAATCCAAGACACATATCCGGGCAAGCTTGCCCGTTGATCTAGAGAGGATAACTTGATTAATTTTTAGGCATTTTCCTATCTAGAATGCTATCCGGGTGGGAAATTAGGGCACATTAGCTCTAGGGGAAGGCCCGATAACTACAACCAGGTAGGGATCGTATCAATCCTCTTCACGAGAGGTTGGAAATTTGGCCTCCAAGGAATCAATGTTAGTGGTTGTCCCTTAACAAACTATGGGCCACCTACTAGGACACGAGACGTCTCCTCTACTGAGTGGAACCGAAAACAAAATAAACCTTTGGCAAGGTCCACCACTTGGCAACCCATCGGTAGGCCCTAAAGTTTAGGGAGAAAGGTCTTTAGGAACTCCAGAGGTTGGATCTTACCAAGAAACTTGTCATAGAGGCTCGTTTGTTAATCTTTATAAGCAAAGGCGACGCCCTTCGAGTCTAGCTCAACCTTGAGACCCATTCTTCTCTGGATTTAGTGAAGCTTATCCTCCATGTTCAGGTTTAGCTACCACTCTCCTACTCCAATGGCTTTTTTGAAGAGACTTGCCCAGGAGGTCAGCACGGCTTGAGCATTTTGTTGTATTGTGAATCCTTGCCCTCCCCTTGGAGGGAGGGAGATGCTCTTTTGTGCATGACCCTGTTCAGAATAGGGAGGGGGAGGCGGGGGATCAAGTGATTCAGTCGGAGTAAGAAGCGGTGCTTCCAAGAAAGGGTTGCATGAGGGAACAGTTGCCAGAGCTTCTTAATCTAGAAACTTAGAGAGAGAACACTTCGATCTACCACGAATGTAGTTGAAACAAGCTAAAAGTATTTAGCAATCATAATATCCTGAGGCAAACCATTCGGAACCAGCCACCAAGTAGAGGATTAATGGAAAGCAACTTACATCATAGAACTTACAAAAGAAAGTTCATCATTTAATATTGTTGTTTTGTACCAGGAGATGGAGTGGCTAACTGAAAAGGCTGCATGTGTTACTAGTCTTTCCTCAAACAAGAAGAGAGGTTCTAGCAGTGGTGTTTTGCAAGATAACAAACTCAAAAACTGGGTGATAAAGCTTGATCTAAATCGGATCTGCCAATAAGGGCTAGTTCGCATGTCGAATACTGGTCAGACTGGCAAATACCATTTGGTACATGCCAGTTTGATCGGTATTTGAAACACTGGTATAGATTAGGTCATGGGCTAAAATGTATTTCGCATGGATTGGTACCAACTGGTATTTATTGGTCCAGGCAATTTTGTGTCGTTTGATTAAATACCAAGCATATCACGTGTGGAGTTGTATTGGGTGGTAATCCTACTACTTGGTACTAGTAACAAGTCTTTTTTATACCTTTTTAATTTCATTAAACATGGGGTCTCCTCTTCTGCCAACAGATATTGACAGCTAGCAACACTGTTAACAGTAGTTATTAACACTCAACATCACGGAACTGCCCGTCATCCATTGTTTCTCTTCTCCTCCGATGTTCCCACAACCACAACCTCCTCTTTTGGTGTGCCGCTATCTTGCCTCAGGTTGTCTTCACCTTCTCCTCTGGTACACTTCGCCTCATGTGCCTCTTCCCTCTTTCGTTGTTTCTCCCTAGTTCAGGGGTATCAATTCGATATCGACCCATAGCGATTGTTGATAAACCAGCCTATACTGGTCCATCGCTGACTGGTGTTGGTACCAGATTGAGAATATAATTCATGCATTAGGTTATATTTGTTTTATAATTTAGAATCATATTTGGAGAGTTATATGGTCTTGTTAAATCTCATGTCATTGAGAAACAGCAGAGTGAAGGGAAACAAAATATATAAAGGTTTTGCAAGCTAAGGCATCAAAGAAATAAATTTATCGATGTTAAATCTCTCTGTAGTTCCTATCTCTTCACTCTGAACTCTCTGTTTCTCTCTTTTCTCTCTGGCTTTCTCCAAATGCAGAAAGAAGGCTCTCGATACAAAGGGAATTAGAATTTCAGTCAGTCTTCCATGGAGTGTTGAAGTTGTACCTTATATTAACCCCATTTAGTCAACCATGTTTGGTGAAATAACAGCAGCAAATTTGCTCGCACAAAACCGTTTCTCATTTTGTCATTTACAATTTTTCAACAGCAGCATGGAATCTCTTCTATTGTTAGTTCTTTACCAAGTGGTTCATCCTAGGATTCACATTGAGAGCTTGTTGCTGTGCTTATAACTACACATCATTCTTTATTCTTTAACTCTGACCTAGCATGTGAATTTAATGTTAGTGAATATCAATGCTAATTTTATTCTACCCAAAGCACTGTTTTTATCGAAACCATCTTATTTTGTTCTCCTCACTTGTGATTTTTCGACAAAAGCAACATATGATCTTTGACAAGAGTTCATATCGTAAGCTTCAGGGCCATCACAAGCTATTCACATTGCCAGATACACCATCACTGTTGGCTGCCTTTGACTCATTTAAATAAGTATATTATTCTGTATGCTTCTATCACATTCGTCATCTTTCGTCATGTGCATTTTTAACAATAAGAGCTTAAGTTTCTGGCTTTTAGATCTCAAATGGGTAATTATGAATTTTATCTCAGCAAGCAATCAAGATTGCTCATATACAAGTATGAGCAATCGAATCAATCCATGATGACGCATAGCCTGTCTTAGTGCAGAAACATTTGACACGAGTTAGTATAAATGGCAAATGAGACACAATGCAGGGATGATACTGTAGCATCAGAGTCACTGGAACAATTTCGTTTTTGTTTTAATCCACATGATATCATTTTGTACTCACTTCTCCGTCGGTGATGAATTGTTTATAACATCAGAAAGTTGATACCTCTTTGTGTAAGCAGGTAAGAGAGAGGTGCATGCTCGAGTGGTCGCAGTTTCAAGCTCGCCTTGCACAAGCTGACAGAGCACACATCGATGGAACCACGAGAGGGTAGACCCTGGAGTGCAACTTCTGTTTTCTCACTCTCATTCCCCACCATTTTACTCGTGACTTGCCAGAATGCGTGCCATAGGTTGATGCTTCCGATGAGTTGTCCCGACCTTCAAGTCTGCACCTGCAATGAAAATTTTATGTTTCTATATTGTTGATACTATCGTACTGAGAATCCCAAATTTATTTAACAGTGGTGACAGTCAACGTTATGCCTATGATAGACTGGTTTTACCGAATCTGCTCCCTCTGGTTTCTTGGGCATGTTTTGGGGTTGTTTCCGGTGTTCAGGAGGGCTGGAAAGTGGGGACAACCTAATGTCCGTGTAAGCTTCGTTAACCTTCATCGGACCCCGCATTCTGAGATCCCCTACTTGAAAGCCCCTTAATGTCACATTCAAAGGCCTTTGATCTTCTTGTCTGAAAAACAAGTAGTACCACAAGTGCTTTGGCAGTAAAATGACCCTTACATCAATTAGTAACTTGTGTTTGTATGATACCCATGCACAGGAGGAATAAGCTAGCTTCTAGGCGAATTAATTTTTTTCTTAGGTTTGTAAATTAAACAACTAAGTGATAAAATTTTTATTGATCAAACTAAGTATGCTTTAAATTTATTAAAATAATTTAATATGAATAGTGTTACTATTAATACATGAGCACTTCTACAAAATTAGATATGGGCAAGAATGTTTTGATCAAAAGACCTGGGGTATGATAGGTAGTTTATTATACCTCACAACAACTAGACCCGATATCATATTTAGTGTTGGACTATGCGTTAGATTTCAATCTAATCCTAAGCAATCTCACCTAAAAGCTGTTAAAAGGATTTTTAGATATCTAAAAGGAACTTATGAACTCATAATCTAGGACTATGGTATCCAAAATCTAAAACCTTTTTACTTGTTTATGCTGATGTTGATTTTGCTAGTTGTCAAATAGATAAAAAAAAGTACATAAAAAATGTCAATTTTTAGATCATGCACTTGTCTCTTAATCTTCCAAGAAACAAAACTCAGTTTTATTATTTGTAATCGAAGCTAAATATATAGTAGCAAGCGCATGTTGTGCACAAGTTATATGGATGAAAAATACTTTAGAAGATTATGAAATTATTTAAAAAATATTTCTATAGAATGTGATAACATTAGTGCAATATGTTTAACCAAGAATCTCATTCAATACTATAGAACTAAATATATTGACATTAGGCATCATTTTATTAGAGATCATATTAATAATGATGACATATCTTTAGAATTTATTGATACAAAGTATCGATTAGCAGATATTTTTACAAAACCATTGAATGAGGAATAATTTAATTTTATTAGAAGAGAATTAGGCATGCTAAATCTTCGAATGCATGAATTCCTTTATATATTTGTTTTGGATTTCTCGACTTTTAGAAATTGAGTTTTCTTTTTATCGAGATCGTTTACTATCACCTTCTTGAAGTTTTATTCATAGATTTTGGATCCTTCCCATGAATTCTTCCTCGCTCTACTCACGAAAGAAGAATTTTTATTCATGGACTTTTTGTATGCGATGATCATTTCTTATGTAATAATCTTTTGCGTGATGATAATTTCTTACGAATCATTCTTTCTCCTATTTGCAAGAATAGAGATTTGATTTTTTAATATGGACAACTTGATCCTTTATGATGAATCCTTTCTCTTTACAATAAAAGAAGCTTGATTTAATGAAACTCATTTATTATGGATTTGATTTGGTTCAAATCTTTTCATGAATTTGGTTCTTGACTTTTTATGGAGAATGAATTTCTCCCTTACTCTTATTCTTATTTTTATGATAAAGGAAGAAAGAAACTTGCACAAGAAGAACAAAAAAAAAGTTCTTGCACATCTAAAGCAAAAAATGCTATTTTGCCATTTCAAAAACAAAAGTACTTATCATGTAAAGTTTTTGCTTAATTTCTTATTTTTGCTAACTTGGATAAATTGGTATAAAACTTTCTTAAATAGTTTAAAATACTTGCATTGTTGAATGATTCTCCTTTATGTCGATTACAAAGGGGGAGAAACAATATAATGTTTTGTATCATGAAATGCATGAAGTGATAAATACTTAAAATTTTAATGTCTTAGCATTATACATGTTATGCCTAAAGTGATGTTAATTTTCATTTCATGAATGCTTTAGTATCATGTATGTTATGCCCAAAGTGATGTTGATTTATTTTTGGTATCATGCATGAAGTGAGGATAAAATGTAATGTTTTGAAATTGTGCATGTTACATTTTGATAATTTGAAACTAGAAATGATACACAACATATGAAATTTTGATATGATATATTGCACTATGATCGAAAACGTTTAACTTAAATTCAAAGGTTGTGATTCCTTATGAATTCAAGTTTGCCTTATCTCAATATGGTATATAGATAGGGGGAGTTAAAGGTTAACTCCGTCATCAATTGGTTGTCATAAAAAAAGGGGGGGATTTTTGAATCTCAAATTTTGATGATGAAATCAATTGATAAATTATTAATCTAATTCATATATTGAGATAAGTGTTGCAGGATTAACTATGATAATGAATAAGGCATGAAGCAGATGTTGGACTAGAGTCAAAGATCGGATGATATGTCGAAGATTTGGATGATGTGTCGGAAGCTCACCGAGAGTTTATCGGAAGCTCGCCAAGAGTTCATTGGGAGCTCGCTGAGAGTTCATTGGGAGTTTACTAAGAATTCATCGAGAGCTTGCCAAGAGTTCACCGGAAGCTCGCGAAGAGTTTATCGGGAGCTCGCTGAGAGTTTATCGGGAGTTCGCCAAGAATTCGTTGGGAGCTTGCCGAGAGTTTATTAGAAGCTCGATGAGAGTTCATCAGGAGCTCGCCAAGAGTTCGTCAGGAGTTCGCTGAGAGTTCGTCATGAGTTCGCCAAGAATTCATTAGGAGCTTGTCAAGAGTTCACTGGAAGTTCGTTGAGATTTATTCGAAAGAATAATTGACATACCGAACAAAGATTGCGTAGTTAATGTCTTAATTATTGTAGTTAGCAACTTAGATTGAGTTAGGTTTGGGAAAAATCCTACTAACACAGTTAGAGGCCAACTAGGCCCAAATTAGGACTGAATTGGGCATATTGTTTGGCCCATTCAGTGACCTAAAGCCACATCAAGCGGTGGCATCGTCGGAATTAGCGATGGAATTGCTTGAGGCTCAGCCACCTAAGTGGTCTAGGTGGTGGTCCCGGCCAGACTGGATGATGGTACCGTCGATAATTAATGTTGTCACATGGTCATACCGCCCTATCAAGCTATGGTACCGTCAGAGCCCAATCTTGGAGACTCTGTCAGGCGGTAGTATCACTAGACTGGGCGGTAGTACCACCTAGTGTCTGAGTGTCAGGTAGTAGTACCGCCCAATAATAGCGATGGTACCATCAATACCCCGAAAATCAGGGATAAGATACTTTTTGGCTCTAATTCTGAAGCCATTGGGGCATATAAATATCCCACTCTTTCCTGCACAAAAGAGGAATAAAGTGTGAAAAAATCTTGAAGTGTTAGGATGTAAAAGTGTTGTAAAAGTGCTAAGTGTCCTCCTCATCTTTATTTAGCTTTGTAATTATTCAAGGAGAGGTGTGAGGCTTGTAAGAGTTATCTCCTAAACCCACGAAAAGGAAAAAAGTTTGTAAGAAGGTGGTTGGTCTTTGCCTATTGAAGGAAGACCATTAGTGGACGCTAGTGACCTTGACTGAGGAGGAATCATAAGTGGACGTAGGTCACAATGACCAGACTACTATAAATCCGGTGTGTTCTTTCCTTACTGCTTACTTTCATTACTTAGCTGCCCATTTAACTTTACATTTACTCTAAGTCATTATTTTCATTACTTTTCGATATGGGCTTTGTTGAAACGATTTTATCAAACGAAAATTTCTAAATCAATATAATTTTACGTAAGCACTAATTCACCCCTCCCTTTTAGTGCCGTATTGATCCTAACACTATTGATAGTAATAATGTAATGATTTCATTAAAAATAAGAACATATTACTATGATAAATATTTAAAAAAATTAAAATAAAAAATAAGTCACTTGATATGATTGTGTATTTAGAAAAGAAGATATTGTGTATTTAGAAAGGAAGATATTGGTGTCATAAGTAATAGCACATATCAAAAGCTAACTAAATTTGTAAAAGTACCCCTACTATATATTTCTCTTAAAGTTAAATATAACTTTTGTGGAAAGTTTGATTATTTTACCCACATATGCTCTCTTAAGAAATATAATCATCATAAATTAGTTTGGATTTGTAAAGGAACCATAAATGATTTAAAGCTAAAAGGAAAGAAAGGTAAATTAAAGGACAAAAGTTAAATAGGTAGCCAAAACAAACCTCTCTTTTTGTAGATATATCTCCAAATAAGAGCTAGGAGCAAAAGATAATATCTTGATAGTGGAAGAACATAAAACAAAATCTTCTATTCCCAAAGAGATGTTTGTCATCGTGCGAAGATTGGTGCATAAAAATCCGTAAAACTTAAAACTGCGTATAAGATAAATTGTGTAACTTAGGAAGATCGTATATCCCTGAATCCTTGCATATCTCTAGGAGAGGGTGAAGGAGGTTAAGCGCCCTCCTCTCTAGCAGTGATCCACACAATAGGGCTGTAATAACGCTCCTCAAAACTTCAGGCCTGCTTTGAGGTGGAGAGGGGGAGGAGAATAGGAGAGGCAAGTAAAGGCTCTAGCATATGAACCACTAAATCTCTCCTATTTATAGAGGTCCCCTATCAATCTTAACCCTAATGGATCCTCCCCTGTTGGGTATTGGATATTCATCCAACTACCTAAGCCTCTTATATTAGTGGATCTCTACCAAATAATCTCTCATGGGCTTTTATTGGATCTCGTCCATGGGATCCAATAATTTAGGGGCTTATTGGATATCCAATAAGATAGAGTTTCCGGCGGATATCTCATATCCGAACCTTTACTTATCGCAACGCCTACTATATGTGTGTGACTCTCTAGGCCCAATATCGAGCTAGCCATGAGTCATACCTATCAGAACTCCTTTTAGCTCAGTGAATTATTATCTCCATAATAATTCACTCGACTCATTGATTACGGACGTACTAGGCCACTATGCCGTAGTCCCCAGACAATACAGGAGAATCCAATCCATTGGACCTGTCTGTCCTCAGTTACCATGTATATATAGTCCCTCATCCATCTAATATCCCAGAGACTGTATATCGGTCATGGTGCTGTCAGACCCATATGGTTTCTACTCGAGTCTTGCTTTAATCGGATTCTCCCGGAGAACTCTTTTTCTCTTAATCCAAATGACCCTAGCCAGGGATTTGTCTAAGCAAGAACACATAGGATATTCCTCTCATGACACCGAGAGTGGATGATCTTCTATCGACACTCAATTGCCCTTGTAAAATTGATTGCCACTCCCGATGATCGGTTGTACTAGGTCTGAGACATCCATGTTAGGATCAAGAGCACTAAGAGGGGGGGGGGGGGAATTAGTGCAGTAGAAATCTTTCGTTCGATAAAAACGATTTCGATGTAAAACCGAAAGCTGCGTTCGTTCGATAAAAATGATTTCGATGTAAAAGCCGATTCTAAGATTACTTTAACTTAAGATTAAGCGAGATGACGTTAAAGTAGATCTATGAAGGCAGTTTGCAGTTTATGATGGAAATCAGAATGCAAGCACAAACTGAAAAGCGACGTTCGTACGATAAAACCAGTTTATGTCTAAATGCCGATTCTGAAGATACTGAACTTTGAGATATGTTTTATAAATGCGTAGAAGGCAGTTTGCAGTTATGATTGAAGTCTAAACATAAACGTAAACTGAAATATGATGATCGTACAAAAAAGCCGATTTACGTCTAAACGCAGATTCGGAAAGCTCTGAACTTAGAAACTCGTTCGTTAAAAGCGCAGAGGGCAGTAAGCTATTAAGAAGGTTTGCAGTAAAGATAAAATGCTCAAAGTAAATGCAAACCAAGATTTAGAGTGGTTCGGTCAATCTTGACCTACTCCACTTTTGGCTTCCTCCACCGACGAGGTCACCGACGTCAACTAGAGGCCTTCCTTCAATAGGCGAAGGCCAACCACCCTTTTACAGTTTCACTTCTTTTGACGGGCTTAGGAGACAACCCTTACAGAAATTTCTCTTCTCTCTTTACAACTCAGAACTTGGAAGAAAAGAAGAAGGAGAACTTTTGGCCTTTACAACAATTTTGAGCTCTAAAAATCACTGAAAAATATCAAGATTTCGGGTAAGTTCTTGCTCTCTCAGTGCTGAATGGGTGGGGTATTTATAGGCCCCAACCCAGTTCAAATTTGGAGCTCAAAACTGTCAATTCCCGGAATTCCGGGATCAGGCAATTGCACCTCCTGACTAGGGTGGTTGCACCGCTTGGCAGAGCTCGAAGACTGAGCCTCTGGGCGGTGCCACCTCTGTCAGGGGCGGTTGCACCTCTCTGCCAGAGCTCGAAGACTGAGCTCAGGCGGTTGCACCTCCTGACTGGAGCGGTTGCACCGCCTGGCAGAGCTCGAAGACTGAGCTCAGGCGGTGCCACCTCCTGTCAGGAGAGGTTGCACCGCCCAGTCTCGCTTGGAGACTGAGCCCAGGCGGTGCCACCTCCTGGCTGGGGCGGTTGCACCGCCCAGCCTCGCTGGTAGACTTAGCCCAGGCGGTGCTACCTCCTAGCCTGGGCGGTTGCACCTCTTAGCACTATTTCAGATCATTGGTTGGGCTCCAAACTTGGCCCAAACCAATCCGAATTCGGGCCCAATTGGCCCCTAACCGGGTTATAAGATTAACACCTAATCCTAACCCTAGTTAACGTGCTAACTATGAATTTAAAGACATTTCTTAAGCTATTACAAAGTCCGCAAGTCAAGACTTCTTCCGGCGAGCTTCCGGTGAACTTCCGGCGGTCTTCCGATAAACTCTTGGAAACCATTCTGCGGACTCCCGGCAAGCTCCTAGACTTCACTATTTGATCTTGGCGAGTTCCGATGAGCTTCTTTGGCAAGCTTCTGGACTTCTCGGATTTGTTCCCGCAAAACCTCCGACGACCGTCCGAACTTCTGTCGAACTCTCGAACTCCCAACGTGATCATAGTTTTGACTCCTGCGCAACTCCAGCTACATGTCTTACTTTCATCGTAGTTAATCCTGCACATGTAAAACAAAAACTTCGATCGAGACAATTAATCCTAAGCATTAATCACGTTGTCTGGCATGTCATTGGTCTCTCGACGCTTCGTCCGATTCTTCGGCGCATCGTCCTCTCTTGCAGCCTATTGCCCAATCGGCCAGTTGTCTCCGCAACTCCGATGTCCTTGGCGCAATATCCGCTCTCCTTGGCCCGATGTCCGAATCCACAGCTCGAAGCCTTCTGTCGATACGTCGACCGATCCACCGGACCGACGTCCAATCTTCTGATATGTTCCTCCAGCACAACATGATTTTCCTGCTCTAATTGTCTCATCCTGATCGAAGTATCCTGCGTTCCTCAAAACGTAGATTAAATCATAAACATATATCAAGTGGTTTCATCATCAAAATACGAGATTCAACAATCTCCCCCTTTTTGATGATGACAACCACCTGATAACGGAGTTAACCTTAACTCCCGAAGTTTAAACAAACTCCCCCTATCAATATGCCATATTGATAGAAACTCTTAGATTCAAAAATCTAAGCAACATGTCATCATAATCGGAGTTAACCTTAACTCCCAGAGTTTAAACAAACTCCCCCTATCAATATGTCATATTGATAGAAACTCTTGGATTCAAAAATCCAAGCAACATGTCATGTCATCAACATACTTCTCCCCCTTTGTCATCAACAAAAAGGAGAAGTACCACAATCAAGTGTTTGTGATATAAGTTTAACTCATTGCATGAAAAACATAATATCTATTGTTATCATCATGCAAGTTTGCTATCATCAAATGGTAAGATATCAACATGTAAAATTACGATTCAAGTTCTTGATATCTTAACATGATATGACATTCATAGCACCTGTTCATATGAATTCTGCTTTTGATATCTCATCGTAATATGGCATTCATAACATCTATTCATATTCTTCAAATATGGCACTCATAGTATCAATTTATATATTTCTCCCCCTTTGTCATCAACAACAAGGAGAACGATATAAGCAAATTTTAAATATAAGTGCGATGCCATAAGTTGGTTCATGTCATTTTCCAACAGTGAGTGATAGGATACCAATTATGCAAACATCTCGAGGAAAACATGACATGGAGATAGCTTTTATTGCTTCTTCCTTTTTATTTGTTATCTTTTTACATGAAGGAGGAAAGCCATATGTGAAGTTCAAATCGATAAGATATTAAAGCACACTTCATTTTTGCAAGGATTAAGATATGTAAGTGAGTCAAATCCTTGTATGTAAAAATATCTTCCTTTTATAAGAGGGAATCATCAAATATGTTTCTCGAAAAATATTTTTCACATGATAAGTGCAATTGATGATTCCATATGTCAAAAATCAATGATGTGAATTAAACTTGATATGACATATGCTTGTTAAGTTCGGAAGAGGATAATGTATCAAGAGAATCCAATTGTTAGGATCAAGAAAAACTGAAAATGAAATTTGACACTTTCATACATTCGGACAGGGTTTTACTAGAGATATTCAATTACAATCATGAAGGTAAAACATGCTTATTATCATGGAAATTTTTGTATTTAAGCATATAGTTTCCAACATGTAATCATGGCAAGTAATTGTGTAAAATCATTATGGCAATCAAGTGATTTGATCATTCAATCAAAAAAGTCCGAAAAATAATTTTAACACGTTTAATCATTCGGACATATTTTTGCCATAGTTTTTCAAATATAATCATGAAGATAAGGCATGCTCATCATCATGGTAGTATGATAGCAAGTTTACCATATACAAGCTAGCAAAAAATTTCTACATTTTAAGGCCCGCAAGCTAGCAATTTTGAGATGTTCAAGAAAGCAACTCTTGCTTCTTGAAATATAAGTTTTGCTAGATGTGCAAGTTAACTTTTTGCTTCTTGAGATAGGCAAGATAGCATTCCTTGGTGATGTTCAATATAGCTAAGTTCTACATCATGCAAGCTAGTGAATTTTATAACATTTTAGAACATGCATAATCACCAAAGCATCATAAATTTTAATGATGTGCAAAATTACAAATTTTGCATGATTGCATTTGTGTGTCTTGAGATTTGCAAGATAGCACTTCTTGGTGATGTTCAAGATAGTAATTTCCTCTCTTTTGAGAAGTGCAATTTTTGCTTTCTTCTTGAATTGTGCAAGCTAGCTATCTCCCCTTTTGTCATTGTCAAAAAGAAGGGAAAATCCCTTTACATCAATTTTTAAATCATGACAAAGGTTAGTATCAATCTCATTTGTGTATCATTATATTTTCAAATTAAAACATGCACATTTTCAAAACATATAAACTCATTATTATATGCATGATTCCAAATCATAAATATTTCAAATCATCATGGTATTAATTTGTCACATTGCATCCTACCATGCATGATCGAAACTTCTCATTTGCATACATCAAAATAAATTCATGAATATCTCATGCATTCATATCATCACTTGAGGAATATTGAAAAGAAATAATTGGGTGATGAGATAAATATTTCATGAATACAAAGAATTGCATAAAAATCATATCATGAATACAAGGAATACAAGTCACAATCATTCAAAAGAAAAATCATCATTCATTTTCAATTCATTCAATTTGATAAATCAAGATCATGATTTTGATAAAACTCATTTCAAATTTAAATCATCAAAATCATTTTTATGGCTCACAAAATTTATAACATAAATAGATTCATGATTTCATTGATAATATATTTTCTCCCTTTTTAAGTGTTTCATTTTAAGTGATCGATTTCATGTTAGCATGCCTTTTCATGCATCAATTTTTTTAAAGCCACTGTTATTATCATTAAAATCGATAATCCATAAATATCAAGAATCATCATAATTTCAAAAAATATACTCATTAATCATAACTTCAAATTAAACATGATTTTATATACTCAAAATCGAGAAATAACAATGGAAATCAACATGATACACATTATTACTTCTCAACCACATATAGCATGATTTCATAAGGTATTTTTAATCAAAATCATTTTGTTTATCATAAACATGCAATTTTCATGATTATTTTCAAAATTACTAGAATGATAAGCATGATTCCTAATTTTTTGTATTTTCATTATAAAATTATTAAACATGCAATTTTCAAGAAAATTAAATAAAAAAGAAAAATGCATTATGAAAAGCATTATGTAATTTCAAAGTAAATTAAAGGCATTTTGATTACCTCAGCGTCGAAAGGCGTAAAGGCGTAGTTTGCCACCTCGCCTTTGTTGATTTTCTCCTCGTCTTCGGAGGAGCTCGATTCATCCCAATTTTTGTTCTTCTTCTTGCGTTCAAAGCAAGTAGTTCCGTTCTTTTTACTTTTTAATTTTTGTTTCATTTGTAGTTTAAGTTCACCATCACTTGAGCTTATGCTCGAGTGGTCTTTAAATGTTCTATGTCCCAAATCCTTCCTGTTCTTTGGAAAGTGGTTCTCAAGTTCTTCACGTGCATTGCACGTCATTTCATATGTGATCAATGAACCAATTAGTTCTTCAAGTGGAAAAATATTTAAATCTTTTGTTTCTTGTAAAGCCGTTACTTTTGAATCCCACTTCTTAGAAAGAGAATGCAAAATCTTGTTCACAAGTTCAGAATTCGAAAAACATTTGCCAAGAGCTCTTAAACCATTGACGACATCCGTAAAACGGGTGTACATGTCACCAATGGTTTCGCTTGGCTTCATTTGAAAAAACTCGAAATCATGCAGTAAAATATTAACTTTCGAGTCTTTGACTCTACTAGTTCCCTCGTGCGTGATTTCAAGAGTGCTCCAAATATTGAAAGCCGTTTCGCACAAAGAAACCCGATTGAACTCATTTTTGTCCAAAGCGCAAAATAAGGCATTCATAGCCTTTGCGTTTAAAGAAAAATGCTTCTTCTCTAAATCCGACCATTCGTTTATCGGTTTAGAGTGAAGATGAAAGCCGTTTTCAACGATATTCCATAAATCCAAATTCAAAGAAATCAAGAAAACTCTCATTCGAGTTTTCCAATAAGTGTAGTCCAATCCGTTAAACAACGGTGGACGAAAAATCGAAAAGCCCTCTTGAAATCCATGAAGAGCCATTTCTCTCGGGTGTAAATCCGAAATGAGAAAAACCGGGCTCTGATACCAATTGTTAGGATCAAGAGCACTAAGAGGGGGGGGGGGGGGGGGGGGGGTGAATTAGTGCAGCAGAAATCTTTCGACGATTAAAACCAAAAGTTGCGTTCGTTCGATAAAAACGATTTCGATGTAAAAGCCGATTCTAAGATTACTTTAACTTAAGATTAAGCGAGATGACGTTAAAGTAGATCTATGAAGGTAGTTTGCAGTTTATGATGGAAATCAGAATGCAAGCGCAAACTGAAAAGCGACGTTCGTACGATAAAACCAGTTTACGTCTAAATGCCGATTCTGAAGATACTGAACTTTGAGATATGTTTTATAAATGCACAGAAGGCAGTTTGCAGTTATGATTGAAGTCTAAACGTAAACGTAAACTGAAATATGATGATCGTACGAAAAAGTCGATTTACGTCTAAACGTAGATTCGGAAAGCTCTGAACTTAGAAACTCGTTCGTTAAAAGCGCAGAGGGAACTAAGCTATTAAGGAGGTTTGCAGTAAAGATAAAATGCTCAAAGTAAATACAAATCGAGATTTAGAGTGTTTCGGTCAATCTTGACCTACTCCACTTTTGGCTTCCTCCACCGACGAGGTCACCGATGTCAACTAGAGGCCTTCCTTCAATAGGCGAAGGCCAACCACACCTTTACAGCTTCACTCCTTTTGACGGGCTTAGGAGACAACCCTTATAGAAATTTCTCTCCTCTCTTTACAACTCAGAACTTGGAAGAAAAGAGGAAGGAGAACGTTTGGCCTTTACAACAATTTTGAGCTCTAAAAATCACTGAAAAATATCAAGATTTCGGGTAAGTTCTTGCTCTCTCAGTGCTGAATGGGTGGGGTATTTATAGGCCCCAACCCAGTTCAAATTTGGAGCTCAAAACTGTCAATTCCCGGAATTCCGGGATCAGGCGGTTGCACCTCCTGACTAGGGCGGTTGCACCGCCTGGTAGAGCTCGAAGACTGAGCCTCTGGGCGGTGCCACCTCTGTCAGGGGCGGTTGCACCTCGCTGCCAGAGCTCGAAGACTGAGCTTAGGCGGTTGCACCTCCTGACTGGAGCGGTTGCACCGCTTGGCAGAGCTCGAAGACTGAGCTCAGGCGGTGCCACCTCCTGTCAGGAGAGGTTGCACCGCCCAGTCTCGCTTGGAGACTGAGCCCAGGCGGTGCCACCTCCTGGCTGGGGCGGTTGCACCGCCCAGCCTCGCTGGTAGACTTAGCCCAGGCGGTGCTACCTCCTGGCCTGGGCGGTTGCACCTCTTGGCACTATTTCAGATCATTGGTTGGGCTCCAAACTTGGCCCAAACCAGTCCGAATTCGGGCCCAATTGGCCCCTAACCGGGTTATAAGATTAACACCTAATCCTAACCCTAGTTAACGTACTAATTATGAATTTAAAGACATTTCTTAAGCTATTACAAAGTCCGCAAGTCAAGACTTCTTCCGGCGAGCTTCCAGTGAACTTCCGGCGGTCTTCCGATAAACTCTCGGAAACCATTCTGCGGACTCCCGGCAAGCTCCTAGACTTCACGATTTGATCTTGGTGAGTTCCGACGAGCTTCTTTGGCAAGCTTCTGGACTTCTCGGATTTGTTCCCACAAAACCTCCGACGATCGTCCGAACTTCCGTCGAACTCTCGAACTCCCAGCGTGATCATAGTCTTGACTCCTGCGTAACTCCAGCTACATGTCTTACTTTCATCGTAGTTAATCCTACACATGTAAAACAAAAACTTCGATCGAGACAATTAATCCTAAGCATTAATCACGTTGTCCGGCATGTCATTGGTCTCTCGACGCTTCGTCCGATTCTTCGGCGCATCGTCCTCTCTTGCAGCCTATTGCCCAATCGGCCAGTTGTCTCCGCAAGTCCGATGTCCTTGGCACAATATCCGCTCTCCTTGGCCCGATGCCCGAATCCACAGCCCGAAGCCTTCTGTCAATACGTCGACCGATCCACAAGACCGACGTCCAATCTTCTAACATGTTCCTCCAGCACAACATGATTTTCCTGCTTTAATTGTCTCATCCTGATCGAAGTATCCTGTGTTACTCAAAACGTAGATTAAATCATAAACATATATCAAGTGGTTTCATCATTAAAATATGAGATTCAACAATCCAAACCTATTAGTCTGGTATCAAAGAATGGGGCACTCAATCAGGACATCTTTGGTGTCTCTAGTCTAAGGACCAGATACACCACTAGGACTACAGAATCGTTGTTTGACAATAAGGTATCATTAACCATCTAGTATTCCGTAAGCGGATCAATTAGTGAACTAATTTTCCAATAAGCATTTGTACTGTATCCCTAGTGTCCCCATACTAGGAGTATATAGCATACCAGTCTGTCGGGTTATCTCGATGTCCCCCTCGAGTAACCTATGACCGAGATTATTTAGGATTTATGTTTAAAGGTGAATCGGTCTCATTATCGTGATCTCATCACGATCCGATTCCCATTGCACAGATCCGAGGACATCACAATATATATATGCATATATACAATAGTCAATATAAAGTGATAAATGTCAAAATAGGTAGCTATCACTCATATGATTGGCTTGTTGGGCACCTATGACTAGTAGGACGAAAGTTAAATAGGTAGCTAAAACAAACCTCTCTTTCTTATAGATATATCTTCAAATAAGAGCTAGGAGCAAAAGATAGAATCTTGATAGTAGATGCTCAAGGCATATAACTAAGAGGTCATACAAATTTTTTAAATCTTACTAGCTGAGATAGATGATATGTTACCTTCCGAGACAATAATAAAGAAAAAATCATTAGACTAAAGATGTACTTTTGGTAGATAGTTTGAAACGCAATTTAATAAGCATTAGCCAGTTTTGTGATAAGAGATAATGTTGAATCTCGGATTTTGATGATGAAATCAATTGATGAATGAATGATCTAATCCATATGTTGAGAAAGGTGATGCTGGACTAACTACAAACGTGAAAAGGCAAAACAATTAAAGAAAAATTGAATGTTGGGCTAGAGTTAAAGAGCAGGCATTGGGCCTAATGAATCGGGAGATTCACCGAAGGTTCAGACGATCCATCAGAAGCTCATCGGGAGTTCACCGAAAGCTCATCAGAAGATCGTTGGGAGTGCGCTGGAAGTTTCACTGAGAGTTCGGATGAAAAATTGATATGCTGGACAACTAGGATTGCTTGCATTGTAATTGTTTAGCTTTAATTATCATAGTTAGGGTTTTAAATTGAGTTAGTTTTAGGAGAAATCATACTAACTCAATTAGGGACCAATTGGGCCTTAATCAGGGCTAATTTGGGCTGAATGGATGGTCCATTCAGTGACATGGTGACACGTCAAGCAGTGGCAGCACCAGAGCTGGAGGTGGAACCGCTTGAGGCTCGGCCTCCTAGGGAGTCTAGGCGGTGGTACCATCGGCAGTTAATGTTGCCAACTAATGGTATCACCCTGTCAAGTGATGGTACCACTAGAGCCCAATCTCCGAGGCTCTATCAAGCGGTCGTACCGCTCAGACTAGGCGGTGGTACCGCCTAGTGTTAGTTTGCAAGCAGTGGTACCACCTAATAATGGTGGTAGTGTTGCCAGTACCCTAAAAACGGGGGACGAGATACTTTTTGGCTCTATTTTTAAAGTCATTGAGGCCTATAAATACCTCACTCTTTCTTGCATGAAGGTGCAATGAAAGTGTGAACAAAAGTCTTAAGATTTTGAATTGTAAATGTCTTGAAAAAGTGCTAAGTGGCCTCCTCATTCTTTAGATTTGTGATCATTCTAAGAGAGGTGTGAGGCTTGTAAAAGTTATCTCCTAAACCCGTGAAAATGAGAAAGAGCTGTAAGAGAGTAGTTAGTCTTTACCCATTGAAGGAAGATCATTAGTGTACGACGGTGGCCTCGACGGAAGAGGAATCGTGAGTGGACGTAGGTCACGACGACCGTGTAATCAATTGGTAAAGTGTTTGATCTAATCTATATATTAAGAAAAGTGTGCAGGATTAACTACGATAGCATTAAGATATAAAGTAAATGCTATGTCGAAGTCAAGATCGAGATTTTGTTGGAAGTTCGAGAGTTCGTCGGAAGTCTGAACGTTCATCGGAAGTTCTACCCGAACCAACCGAGAAGTCTAGGAGCTTGCTAAAGAAGCTCGTAGGAACTCACCAAGAAGATTGTCGTGAAGTCTAGGAGCTTACCGGAAGTCCACTAGAACATTGCTGAGAGATCATCGAAAGTTTGCCAAAAGATCGCTAGAAGCTCGTCGGAAGAACAATTGACGTACCAGAACTAGAATGCTTTGATAAATGTCTTAATTATCATAGTTAGACTGTAAATTGAGTTAGGATTGGGAGGTGATCTCACTAACTCAGTTAGAGGCCAACTGAGCCCTTAAAAAGGCTAAATTTGGCCAGATTAAACAGCCCATTCAGCGCCTAAAATCACGATCGGCGGTGGCACCGCTAGGGCCGACGGTGGCATCGCCTGGGACTCGGTCTCCCAGGTGCTCTGGGTGGTGGTACCGCTCAGATTGGCCAGTGGTATCATTGATAGTTAATGCGGTTAGGTGGTGGTACCGCCCCTATCAAGCGGTGGTACCACCAAAGCTAGATCTCCGAGCTCTATCAGGTGGTTGTACCGCCTAGACTGAGAGGTGGTATCATCCAGTATCAATCTGCAAGTGATAGTACCACCTAATAATGGCAGTGGTACTGCCAATACCTTGAAATCCAGATAAGTGATACTTTTGGACCCCAATTCAAAAGCCATTAGGGCCTATAAATACTCCACCCTTTTATGCATGAAAGAGCATGAAAAGTGTTAACATAATCTTGAATTCCTGTAGTGTTAAAGTATTGTAAAAGTGAAAAATAGTCCTCCCCTCCATCTCTTAACTTTGTAACCATCCAAGAAAGAGGAGTGAGGCTTTAAGGATTATCTCCTAAACTCGGTAAAAGGAGAAAGAACTGTAAAAGGTAGTTGGTTTTCGCCTATTAAAGGAATGCCATTAGTAGATGCCAATGACCTCGACAGAGGAGGAATCCGAAGTGGATATAAGTCACAATGACCAAACCACTCTAAATTCTAGCTTGCATTTCTATTTGAGCAATTTGCATTACTGCAATCTTCCGTAACTTTATCTTACGAATGCCTTTAAGTTCAATATCTTTCCGAAATGGATTTAATTGGAACGAGTATTTTTCAAAATCAATGATTTTTTTCATTGCATTAATTCACCACCACCCCCTCCCCCCTTTATAGTGCCGCTCTTGATCGTAACAATTGGTATTAGAGCCCGGTCACTCTCATTTGGTTTGAAACGCAAGAGAGATGACATTTGCCGATAACCAAGAGGGTCACTCAATTACACGTCCGCCCATGTTCAATGGAACAGATTACACCTATTGGAAGACTAGAATGAGAATTTTCTAATTTCTATAGATTTTGAATTATGGAACATTGTAGAAAATGACTTTCAAAAGTCTTTTCTTCCAATGGATGATTGGAATGAGTTGGAGAAGAAGACTTTCGCTTTAAATGCCAAGGCTATAAATGTCTTGTTTTGTGCTTTGGATAAAAACGAGTTCAATCGAGTATCGATTTGTGAAATAGCTTTTGATATTTGGCATACACTCGAAGTTACTCACGAAGGCACTAGTAAAGGAGTCAAAAATTAATCTTTTAGTCCATACTTATGAGTTGTTTCGGATGAAACCGAGTAAGACCATTGGAGACATGTACACCCGATTTATGGATGTCGTCAATGATTTAAAAAGACTTGGTAAAAGTTTTTATAATTGTGAACTTGTTAATAAAATCTTGAGATCTCTTATAAAGAGTTGGGACCCTTAAGTAACGACCATTCAAGAGGCTAAGGATTTAAATAACTTTCCTTTCAAAGAATTTATCGGGTCACTAATGACCTATGAGATGACTTACAATGCTTATAAATAGCTTGAGAACAACATTCCAAAGAACAGGAAGGATATGACACTAAAAACTCAAGAAGACCATTTGAAAGAAAATTCAAGTGATGAAGACTATGATGATGACTTGGCACTTTTGACAAGAAAGTTCAAAAAATTCATAAAAAGGAATAAGTTTAAAAATGACACTAAAAATAAATTTGAACCCAAGAAAGAACAAGTCATATGCTACAAATACAAGAAGCCGGGATATTTCAAAAGCGAATGTCCCCAAGCAAAGAAGAAACAACCAAAGAAGAAGAAGAAGCTCTTAAAGCAATGTGGGACGACACAAGTGCATCCGAAGAAGAGGAGCAAACCAACACAAAGCAAGTTGCTCACTACGCGCTAATGGCTATTGGAGATGAGGCAAACAGTTCATTAGATGCAAATTTATTTTTTGATGAATTACTAAGTGCTTTTTATAATTTATTCGATAAATATAAATTAGTTAGTAAAAAATATAAATTATTAAAAAAATAAGAATGCTTCTCTTGCTAGTGATTTTGATAGACTAAAAATTGAGCATGATGATAGTTTAGCTCCTTGCACAAAATGCGATGAATTAGAAACGCTTAAAAAGGAAAATCTACAACTATATAAAATCTTGAAAAAATTTGAAATAGGTAGCAAATCTTTAAACATGATTCTTGTAAGCAAAAATCATATTCATAGAAGAGATGGAATCGGTTTTGTGAGTAACACTCATAAAATCCAACCATCTTTGTTAAAGGTCCAACTTTGCATGTTTCACCCCAAAATAAATTTAACTTTTGTTACAAATTTGGACATATTGCTTATCAATGTCCATTTAAAAAATATAGTCTACACAAATTGATTTGGATTCCTAAAGGAACCGTAAAGAAATCCATGCAAAATGATAAATTAAGCTGATCAATTTTTGAGGCACCCAAGGTCAAATGAGTACCTAAAAATCATCCTTTTTTATAGAAACATTTACCATAACAAGCTAGTAGCAAGAGATGGTACATTGACAGTGGATGCTTAAGGCATATTATTTGAGGTCCATCTCAATTCTCTAAGCTCATAATCCTAGACGAAGGATATGTCACATTCGGAGACAACAATAGGGTAAAATCATTGGCAAAGGAACCATAGGTAATAAATCTAACTTTTTTTATTGAAGATGTGTTGTTGGTTGATAGCTTAAAGCATAACCTTTTAAGTATTAGTCAATGTGTGATAAATTATACACCATTAGATTTGAATACAATGCTTGCATTATTGAAAAACCATACAAAAACACATCTATGATTACTTTAAAACAAAATAATGTATACACTATTGACATTGATGATCTTTGTAATGAAGTATGTTTTTCGATTTTAAATGATGATGCTTGGCTTTGGCATAGGAGATTAGGTCATGCTAGCATGAAACTAATCTCTCAAATCTCATCTAAAGAACTTGTAAGAGGAATTCCTCACATTAAGTTCGTTAAAGACAATATGTATGATGCATGTTAACTAGGAAAACAAATAAAAGGTAGTTTCAAACCAAAAAATCAAATAAGCACTTCTAGACCATTGCAGATGATCCATATGAATTTGTTTGGACCAATTGCAACATCAAGCCTAGGAGGTAGCAAATACACCTTTGTCATGGCAAACAATTATAGTATATGCACTTGGACTTACTTCTTGGCACACAAAAGTGATTGCTTTAGGTTTTTTTTTTAAGTTTTATAAACTTGTTCAAAATGAAAAGGATTTTATGATTTCATCAATTCGAAGTGATCATGGTGGTAAATTTCAAAACCGTGATTTCCAAGATTTTTGTGAATCAAATGGATACAACCATAATTTCTTTACTTCGAGAAATCCTCAACAAAATGGAATAGTAGAAAGAAAAAATAGAAACTTATAAGAAATGACAAGAACCATGTTAAACGAACATAGTCTACCCAAATATTTTTGGGCCAAAGCCATAAATACGACATGCTATGTCATGAATAGGGTTCTAGTAAGACCATTACTCTCCAAAACTCCTTATGAGTTGTGGAACAATAAAAAACCTAATGTTTCATATTTTAAAGTTTTTAAGTGTAAATATTTTATTTTAAATGAAAAAGATGTCTTAGGAAAGTTTGATGCAAAATCCGATAAAGGGATTTTTGTTGACTATTCTTTTATTTCTAATGCCTTTTGTATCTTTAACAAAAAAATTTTGGTTATAGATGAATTTATTCATGTTGTTTTTAATGAAGTTTCCAGAGTTAAAAAAAATTATTTTGATGATAATCTTAATTTTGATGCTTTGAATTTAAATAAAACCCTTTCTCCATCTAGCAACTTGGATGCATCTTCTTCCGAACAATCTTTACCTAAGAAATAAAAGTATGTAGATGCTCATCCTAAGGAGCTAATCATAGGAGACACATCAAAAGGGGGTTCAAACTCATTTTTCTCCAAAGAATTTTTGTGCTAATGCCGCATTTCTTTCTTAAATTGAGCCTAAATGTATTGATGAGGACTTGAAAGATGATTCATGGGTTATCGCAATGCAAGAAGAGTTGAACCAATTTGAGAGAAATGAGGTGTGGAAGCTTGTTCCAAGACCAAATGACCATTTAGTTATTGGTACTAAATGGATCTTTAGAAATAAGCAAGATGAATTTGGTATCATGGTTAGAAACAAGGCTAGATTAGTGGCCAAGGGTTTCAACTAAGAAGAATGTATCGATTATGAAGAAACCTTCGCTCCTATGGTACGATTAGAAACTATAAGAATGCTCCTTGCCTATGCTAGTAGTAATGATTTTAGGTTATTTCAAATAGATGTTAAAAGTGTTTTTCTTAATGGTTTTCTTTCCGAAGAAGTATATGTTGAACAACCTCCCAGATTTGAGAATGATAATTTCCCTAATCATGTGTTTAAATTGACTAAAGCTCTCTATGGATTGAAACAAGTCCCAAGGGCTTGGTATGAGAGACTTAGCTCCTTTCTTATTCAAAATAATCTCTAAAGTCAAGGTCGATAGCACATTATTTATTAAAAATTTTAAAAATAATTTTCTTATTGTTCAAATATATGTTGATGATATTATCTTTGTTTTTACAAATGAATCTTTATGCAAATCGTTTGCTAAGAGTATGAGCCTAGAGTTTGAAATAAGCCTAATGGGGGAACTAACCTTCTTTTTAGGCTTACAAATCAAATAACTTACTGATGACATTTTTATTAGTAAAACAAAATATGCATTAGACTTGCTAAAATGATTTAATATATATAGTTCAAAGGCTATTAGTACTCCTATGAGTACCTCCACTAAATTAGAGATTGATGAAGGTGGAGAAAGCTTTGATCAAAAAACTTATAGGGATATGATAGGTAGTTTATTATACCTCACCGTAACTAGACTAGACATCATGTTTAGAGTAGGACTTTGTGCTATGTTTCAATCTAACCCCAAGCAGTTTCATTTAAAAGTCATCAAAATTATTTTTAGACATCTAAAAGGAACTCCTAAACTAGGATTGTGATATCCAAAATCTAAAAATTTTGAATTACTTAGTTATACCGATGCTGATTTTGCTTGTTACTAAATAGATAGAAAAAATATATTCAGAACATGTCAATTTTTAGGACACGTACTTGTCTCTTGGTCTTCCAAGAAACAAAACTCAATTGTATTATCCACAACCGAAGTTGAGTATATTGCAGCAGGTGCATGCTGTGCTCAAGTTATATAGATGAAAAACACTTTAGAGGATTATGGAATTCACTTGAAGAATATACCTATAAAGTGTGATAACACAAGTGTAATATGTTTAACAAAAAATCCTATTTAGCACTCTAGAACTAAACATATTGATATTAAGCATCATTTTATATGAGATCATATAAATAATCATGATGTAATCTTAGAATTTATTGACATGAAATATCAATTAACTGATATTTTTACAAAACCTTTGATTGAGGAATAATTTGATTTTATAAAAAAAGAATTAGGTATGCTAAATTTCTTGGATACATTAGTTCATCTTTAAATTTTTCTTCGGATTTTCTTATTGAACTCTATTTTATAAGATCATTCACTTGAATCATGGACTTATGTTATGTGTAATGAGCCATATGAATTTTTTTTATATATACGAATTTTATGTGATGTTTGTGTACGAATTGTCTCCTCTTATGGTGTGAATTTTCTCCTCTTACAAAAGTAGAACCTATGATGTTTGTGTGCACCACATAATGATAAAAATCTTACAAGATGGAGCCACACATTATTTGCACCACACTACAAGCAGTGTTCACTGCTTGTAGGCGGTGGCACCGTCCAACTAGCAGTAGCACCAACAGTGGTCATGGGTTGTCAATGGTAGCATCGCCCAGCCGGCGATGCCAGCACCCACAACCTGCCCTATATAAAGAATAAGTTAGGGTTGACGGTAGAACCGACCCCAACTCATTCTACACCTTTCCAAAGTGCCCCAAACCTCTTGATCCTCTTGCTCACCCTCTAGCAACTCAAAAGAATCCCCATTTTTTACTAAATCAAGGATCAATCTCAACCATCCTTTTAGTGATCACAAAAAGGAAAAATTACTAAGGTAATCTATAAACCAAATTAATTCCCCCTTTGCATTACTTATTCTTGCCTCTTATTTATCTTCAAATTGTAGTCTCCATGACTTCTAGAAGATCCTCTAGGGATAAAGGGAAGAGGAGATTAGATGAAACCTATGACTCCCTACTTTTCGATTCTCATCAACATGCCCTTAAATTTTCAACCATAGAATCTAGAAATATTCATAAGGGTAAATATGTTGATTTAGAGGAGTTAAGTGATTTGGAACCTATTCAATAGTTTGCTAACCTAGATATCCTCACAATCCTTCAAATATGTGAGCCTATCTATCTTAGACTTTTTAGATTGTTCTATAATAATTTGCATGTGGATGAACACGATAGGATCTCCACTTATCTCTTAGGACATCATATACCTATTACAGATAGCGTAATTTATAACCTTATATGAATTGCAGAGAAAAATAGATGCTGTTATTTTAGAGAATAATAGGATGAAGCATTAGTTGGGATCGCATATTCTGAAGCCTTAAGAACCATCTTCGGTAATCGTAACTTATCTATTCTTCCAAAAAGCTGTGAACATTTATTACATTTCAACACCAAACTACTTCATCACATCTTGATAAGAATTAAATTCCAAAACAATATCATCATGATGAAGTTAACTAAATGGAAATAGGAACGATATATTGGATCATGAAAGGACATGAAAATTATTTTAGCTACCTAATATAACAAAACATGATTGAACTATCGAAAAAGGATATGATGCTTCCATATGGTAGCCCGATCACAAGACTAATCTATGTTTATGACAAAGTTATCCCACCTGACGAAGAAGTTATGAAACTAGATAGATTTAATATCATAAATAAAAACTTACTTTGAAGATTAAGGTGTATATTCAGAAATGGGATATGGACTAGATTACCTAGAAGGACTGATCCCCTCCCACCTGATCCAGAACCTAAAATGCCAATATTTAGGGGTAATCAATCTCCTCCTACTAGTTCTTTTAGGGCAACACCTCTAGTAGAGCAAGCACCTCCCTCATCTACCGATGACATAGGGACTTGAATGGATTGATTTGAACAATATCAAGATGTTAGGATTGGAGCGGCACTAAGAGGGGGGGGTGAATTAGTGCAGCGGATTAAATCTTTGGTTTCGACAAATCTTTTTGATACGATAAAAACCGAACTTGAAAAGCTTAACTTGAACGTGTGTTCGTAAAGGTATGCAGCAAAGGTAATGAGGAAATAAAGCACGTAAGAAGGTTTGCAGTAATGTAAATAGCGATAATAAAATGCAAACTAGAGATCACGTCGATTTTAAAGTGGTTCGATCAAATGACCTACATCCACTTGCGAGGCCCTCTTCGATGAGGCTCCCACCTTCCACTAGCAAATCTCTTGAAGGGGAAGGGCAAATACCCCTCTTACAACTTTTTACAAGCGGTTCACACTCTTACAAATTTTCAGCAAGAAAGAAGGAGGTGAACACTCTAGCAAATTGAAAACAAGACTTGCTAAGACTTTTCTAAGACCTTTCTCTCAATCAATTGCTTCACAAAAAGTTGTTATCTCAGCTGAGAATTGAGGGGTATTTATAGGCCTCAAGAGGATTCAAATTTGAGCTCCAAAATTTGAATTCTCTTTGGTTCCCGATGCTGGCGGCGCCACCGCCTGTTAGTGGCGGTGCCACCGCCTGTTAGTGGCGGTGCCACCGCCTGTCAGTGTCTGACACTGACAGTGGTCTGGCGGTGCCACCGCCCAGCCAAGCGGTGCCACCGCCTGGCTCTCGGGTGCTGGGCGGTGCCATTGCCCAGCCAGGCGGTGCCACCGCCTGGCTCTCGGGTTCTAGGCGGTGCCACCGCCAGACCCTTCGGTTCACAGGTTGGGCTTTAAGTTCAGCCCAAACCAAGTCTTATTTTGGGCCCAATTGGCCCCTAACCAGGATATAGGATTATCTTTTAATCCTAATCCTAATTACTTATGAACTACATAACTAAAAACATCCCAAGCAAGTTTTCAATCGCGAACGTCGAGTCTTGTTCCGGCGAGCTTTCCGACGAACTTCTTCCGACGGACTCCCTGCAAGCTCTCGATCTTATGATGACTTCAACGAGTAGCCGAGCCTTCTCGGTGATCTCCGCGAACCTCCGACGATCTCTTCGACCAACTTCCAAAAATTTCGATAGGTTCTCGATTTCTTCTCGGTTGGTTCCGGCAGCATCTCCAACGATTCTTCGGACTCTTAAACGTCCATCGAACTTGACTCCGGTATTCTTGCTTTATGTTTTCTGGTTATCGTAGTTAATCCTGCACACTTAACTCAATAATATGGATTAGATCAATTAACCCATCAATTGATTTTATCATCAAAATCCGAGATTCAACAATCTCTCCCTTTTTTATGATGACAATCAATTGATGACGGAGTTAAACATAACTCCCCCTATCTATATGCCATATTATGAGAAGATAAAAACACTTGAATTCTATCCCATTGAATTCAAGCATAAACCGATAAGTTCTAACCGTTGAACTTATCGTTATTCTCATTAAGCATAAGTAAATACGAAACTTCGATGAAAATCATATTCAAGTCGAATGATAAGAGACAATTTTTACTACGATAGGAGATAAAGATTTTCAACATGAATTTCATGATATAAATGTAAGGCATGATTTCATATGATCAACCAATCTAAAAACTTACGATATACTCAAGGATTTTGCAAGGCATATAAGATATTTGTATCATACAAGCTCTTATAATTCATATAAGTCATGTTATCGATGCGCATAAGATATTTTCATTAAGTCATGCTATCAAAATGGTATAAGTCATCACTTAGTCATCACTTCTCCCCCTTTGTCATTAAAAAAAGGGAATGAGACTTGAAGCAAATAATTTGTGATTATAACATCAGGAATTCAGCATTGATCTTACAAAAATTCATCATTCAAAATTAAGTATGCTAAAATATTTACGCAGAGTTCATCTTAAAGGAAAATTCAGCATTCATCCATTTTATCAAATCTCTTCTTTCTATAAATAACATAAATTGTAGGTGTACAAAGAAGAGATTGTGATTAAAAAAATTTCAAGTAGTAACTCCAATAAGTCAAGATCATAATTCGAATACAAACTCAATCAAATTCAAATCGTCAACTTGAAACTCATAATCAAGCCATCAAAATCAATTTCGAGATTCACAAAATATCATAAAATCATTAATCTTGATCAGATGGGAGTGGGGTTTAACTCAAGATAGGATAAGGTAATTTAACATGTCATTTAGAATCGAAAGAGAAGGATCAAATTCACCGAGGAACGGAGAGAGGATAAAAAACTTTACGGAAAATCCATTCAAACAAGTTTATTCTTAGGGACAATTTAACATACCTAATTCCCTTCTAATGAATTCAAATTGGTCTTCATTCGAAGCTTTTGTAAATATATCTGCTAATTGATGCTTTGTGTCAATGAATTCTAGAACAACATTATTGTTAAGGACATGATCGCGTATGAAATGATGCATAACAACGATGTGCTTAGTTCTAGAGTGCTGAATTAGATTTTTAGTAAGACATATGGCACTAGTATTATCACATTTTATGGGAATGTTTTTGAAGTGAATTACATAGTCTTCTAATGTATTTTTCATCCAAACAACTTGTGCACAGCATGCACTTGCAACAATGTATTTGGCTTCCACCGTAGATAGTGCAACTGAATTTTGTTTCTTGGAAGTCCAAGAAACAAGTGCATGTCCTAAAAATTAGCATGTTCCGGATGTACTTTTTCTATCTATCCTGCATCCGCCAAAATCGGCATCTGCATAAGCTATTAAATCGAATTTTTCATATTTTGGATACCACAATCCTAAATTTGGAGTTCCTTTAAGATACCTAAATATTCTTTTAACACTCTTAATATGAGATAATTTAGGATTAGATTGAAACCTAGCGCAAAGTCCTACACTAAACATAATATCTGGTCTAGTCGCGGTGAGGTAGAGTAGACTACCTATCATTCCCCTATATGTTTTTTGATCGAAATTTTCACTATTTTCATTCATATCTAACTTAGTCGAAGTACTCATAGGGGTGCTTATTGCTTTTGAATTATCCATGTTAAATCATTTTAACAATTCTAATGTATATTTAGATTGGTTAAGAAATATACCATCACTAAGTTGTTTGATTTGTAATCCTAAAAAGAAAGTTAATTCACCCATTAAACTCATTTCAAATTCATGACTCATACATTTGGCAAATGATTCACATAGTGATTCATCCGAAGAGCCAAAAATAATATCGTCAACATAAATTTGCACAATAAGAAAATTATTTTCAAAATGTTTGATAAACAATGTAGTATCAACCTTCCCTTTGGTAAAATTATTTAAAATAAGAAAGGAATTAAGCCTTTCATACCAAGCTCTAGGAGCTTGTTTCAAGCCATAGAGAGCCTTAGTCAATTTGAATACATGATTAGGAAGAAGAAAAGTTTCAAATCCGGGAGGTTGTTCGACATATACTTCTTCGGAAATAAAACAATTCAAGAAGGCACTTTTGACATCCATTTGAAACAGTTTAAAATTATTACTACTAGCATAGGCAAGGAGCATCCTAATGGCTTCTAATCTTGCCACAAGAGTGAAGGTTTCTTCGTAGTCGATACCTTCTTCTTGGTTGAAACCTTTGGCCACTAATCTAGCATTGTTTCTAACCACAATACCATTTTCGTCTTGCTTGTTTCTAAAGACCCATTTAGTACCAATGACTAAATGGTCACTGGGTCTAGGAACAAGCTTCCATACCTTATTCCTCTCAAATTGATTTAATTTCTCTTGCATTGTAATAACCCAAAAATCATCTTTTAAGGCCTCGCCAATGCATTTAGGTTCGATTTGAGAAAGGAAGGCGGTGTTAGCACAAAAATTTTTGAAAGAGGAACGAGTTTGAACCCCTTTTGATGTTTCTCCTATAATTAGCTCCTTTGGATGAGCATCTATATACTTCCATTCCTTGGGTAAGGAAATTTCGGAAGAAGGTGCATCCAAGTTGCTATTTTGAGGAGGGGGTTCATTTAAATTCAAATTCTCAAAACCAAGATCATCATCAAAATCATTTTTCTTTAAATTAGAAATTTCATTAAAAACTACATGAATAGATTCTTCTATTACTAAGGTTCTTTTGTTAAAAACCTGAAAAGCCTTAGAAACGGAAGAGTAACCAAGAAAGATGCCTTTATCGGATTTAGCATCAAATTTTCCTAAGGCATCCCTTTCATTCAAAATAAAGCATTTACAACCGAAAACTTTAAAATATGAAATATTTGGTTTTTTGTTGTTCCATAATTCATAGGGAGTTTTTGATAGGGATGGTCTTATTAGGACCCTATTCATGATGTAGCAAGTCGTATTCACGGCTTCGGCCTAAAAATACTTGGGTAGACTATGTTCATTTAACATCGTTCTTGCCATTTCTTATAGGTTTCTATTTTTTTTTTCAACTACTTTATTTTGTTAGGATTCCTCGGAGTGGAGAAGTTGTGATTGTATCCATTAACTTCACAAAAATTTTGAAAGTCACAATTTTGAAATTCGCCACCGTGATCACTCCAAATTGATGAAATCATGAAGCCTTTTTCGTTTTGAGTGAGTTTATAAAATTTAGAGAAACACTTGAAACAATCACTTTTGTGAGCTAAGAAATAGGTCCAAGTGTATCTAGTATAGTCATCCATAATTACAAACGCATATTTGCTTCCTCCTAGACTTGTCGTGTCAATTGGTCCAAATAAGTCCAAATGAATCAATTGTAATGGTCTAGTGGTGCTAATTTGAATTTTTGGTTTAAAACTAGTTTTTATTTGTTTACCTAGTTGACATGCATCGCATACTTTGTCCTTAATAAACTTCATATTTGGAATTCCTCGTACTAATTCTCTAGATGAGATCTTAGATATTAGTTTCATGCTTGCATGGCCTAGTCTCCTATGCCAAAGCCAAGCATCATCATTTAAAGCGGAGAAGCACATTTCATTACTTAGTTTATCAAGGTTGATGGTGTAGACATTATTTTATTTTAATACAATCATAGTTATGTTATGGTTTGGTTTTTCAATAATACACACATTTGATTCAAATCTAACGATATAACCTTTATCGCATAATTGACTAACACTCAAGAGATTATATTTCAATCCATCAACTAGTAAGACATCGAAAATTTTAATTTGTTACCTATGGTTCCCTTGCCAATGATTTTGCCTTGGTTGTTGTCTCCGAAGATGACGTACCCTTCTTCTTTGTTAGTGAGCATAGAGAAATGAGATGGATCTCCAGTCATATGTCTTGAGCATCCACTATCGAGATACCATCTCTTGCTCCTAGCTTGTGATGATGTATGTTTCTACAAGAAGGGATTATTTTTAGGTACCCATTTTCTTTTGGGTGCCTTAAAAACTGATCTGACTTGTTCATTATATTGCATAGAATTGATCATAGTTCCTTTAGGAACCCAAATTAGTTTGTTTGGACTAATTTTCTTGAATGGACATTTATAAGTTTTATGTCCATATTTACAACAAAAGTTGTAATTGTTTTGGTGCCGAACATGTAAGACAGGGCCTTTAATGAAGGTGGTTGGATTTTGGTGAGGACTTCTCACAAATCTGATTCCACTTCTTTTAGGAACGTGACCCTTATTTTTAAGGATCATGTTCAAAGACTTACTACCAACCTCGAATTTCTTCAAGGTGTCCTTAAGTAGTAAGTTCTCCTTTTGGAGAGTTTCTAGATCATGGCATTTTATACATAGAGCTAAACTATCATGATATTCAGTCTTTAATTTATCGATATTACAAGTGAGACTATCATGCTCCTTTTTTAGCAATTTGTATTTTCTACTAATTGTCTTACATTCATCAAATAACTCATGGAAGACATTTAATAATTCATGATAAGGTAAATCTGTATCAATTAAATCCATTACCTCTTCTCCGATGGCCATTAGGGCGTAATGAGCAACTTGCTCGGTGTTGGACTCCTCTTATTCGGACGCGCTTGAATCATCCCATGTTGCCTTGAGCACCTTCTTCTTTGATGTTCTCTTTTTGGCTTGAGAACAATCGTTCTTGTAGTGTCCTGGTTTTTTGCACTTATAGCAAATCACTTGGTCCTTCTTGTGTTCAAATTTATTTTTTGTATTATTTTTAAATTTGTTCTTTCTTAAATATTTTTTAAATTTTTGAGTCAAAAGTGCAATGTCATTGTCACTGTCCTCATCACTTGATGTTCCTTTCAAGTGATCTTCTTGTGATGTGAGTGTCATATCCTTCCTGTTCTTTATAAGGGGGTTCTCGAGCTCGTCATGAGCTTGACATGTCATTTCGTAGGTCATTAGAGACCCAATAAGTTCTTCAAGAGGGAATGTTTTAAGGTCTTTGGCCTCTTGAATTGCCGTAACTTTTGGATCCCAACTTTTAGGAAGGGATCTTAAGATTTTAGTTACTAGTTCAAAGTTAGTAAAATCTTTACCAAGAGTTTTGAGTCTATTGATAACATCCGTGAACCGGGTGTACATGTCTTCGATGGACTCACTTGGTTTCATTCGGAAGAGTTCGTAAGAGTGCACAAGAATGTTGATTTTGGACTCTTTCACTCGACTAGTGCTTTCATAAGTGACCTCAAGAGTTCTCCAAATATCAAAAGCCGAATCACAAATTGAAACACGATTAAATTCATTTTTGTCTAGTACACAAAACAAGGCATTCATAGCCTTTACGTTTAAAGCAAAAACCTTCTTCTCCGATTCATTCCATTCGCTCATCGGAAGAGAAGATTTTTGAAATCCGTTTTCGACAATAGTCCAAAGCTCGAAATCCATGGAAATGAGGAAGATCCTCATACGAGTCTTCCAATAAGTATAATCCGACCCATTAAACATGGGTGGACGTGTGATAGAATGACCCTCATGTATGTCGGAGTAAGCCATCTCTCTTGGGTATCAAACCAAATATGAGAGTGAGCCTCGCTCTGATACCAATTGTTAGGATCGGAGCGGCACTAAGAGGGGGGGGGGGGGGGGGGGGGGGGGTGAATTAGTGCAGCGGATTAAATCTTTGGTTTCGACAAATCTTTTTGATACGATAAAAACCGAACTTGAAAAGCTTAACTTGAACGTGTGTTCGTAAAGGTATACAGCAAAGATAATGAGGAAATAAAGTACGTAAGAAGGTTTGCAGTAATGTAAATAGCGATAATAAAATGCAAACCAGAGATCACGCCGATTTTAAAGTGGTTCGATCAAATGACCTACATCCACTTGCGAGGCCCTCTTCGATGAGGCTCCCACCTTCCACTAGCAAATCTCTTGAAGGGGAAGGGCAAATACTCCTCTTACAACTTTTTTACAAGCGGTTCACACTCTTACAAATTTTCAGCAAGAAAGAAGGAGGTGAACACTCTAGCAAATTGAAAACAAGAGTTGCTAAGACTTTTCTAAGACCTTTCTCTCAATCAATTGCTTCACAAAAAGTTATTATTTCAGTTGAGAATTGAGGGGTATTTATAGGCCTCAAGAGGATTCAAATTTGGGCTCCAAAATTTTTTATTCTCTTTGGTTCCCGATGCTGGAGGTGCCATCGCCTATCAATGGCGGTGCCACCGCCTGGCTCTCGGGTTCTAGGCGGTGCCACCGCTTGGCTCTCGTGTTCTAGGCGGTGCCACCGCTAGACCCTTCGGTTCACAAGTTAGGCTTTAAGTTCAACCCAAACCAAGTCTAATTATGGGTCCAGTTGGCCCATAACCAGGATATAGGATTATCTTTTAATCTTAATCCTAATTACATGTGAACTACATAACTAAAAACATCCCAAGCAAGTTTTCAACCGCGAACGTCGAGTCTTGTTCCAGCGAGCTTTCCGACGAACTTCTTCCGACAGACTCCCTGCAAGCTCTCGATCTTGTGATGACTTCAACGAGTAGCTGAGCCTTCTCGGTGATCTCCACGATCCTCCGACGATCTCTTCGGCGAACTTCCAAAAATTCCAACAGGTTCCCGATTTCTTCTCGGTTTGTTCCGGCAGCATCTCCGACGATTCTTCGGACTCTTAAACGTCCCTCGAACTTGACTCCGGTATTCTTGCTTTATATTTTCTGGTTATTGTAGTTAATCCTACACACTTAACTTAATAATATGGATTAGATCAATTAACCCATCAATTGATTTTATCATCAAAATCCGAGATTCAACACAAGATCGATTTTAACAACATCAAGATCAAATTTGAACTGAGTTGCAACAGATTCATATACAACTTAATACCTTGTTTAGACATTTTGACTTGCCACTACCTGAATAGCTGTGTATGTCTTTTTGCTGATGATAAAGGGGGAGAAGTTGATGAAATCCCTCTCTTTCATGTTACTTACTTTGATGTTATAATCTTGTGCTTACTTTGATGTTATGATCTCTTTAATGCTGAGATTTTCTAATGTTACCATACAATGATGCAATATCATATTCTTAATATTATGAATTTTTGAATGCTATAAATTATAAAAGTTATATCATGGTGATATTTCATGCAAGTAGTAATGAAAGGCTATGCCCAAAATATTTTATCATGCATGAAGTGATTGTGCATTTAATATCTTGATGATTTTAAATATGATTGGTATCGTCAAATACATACTTGAAAAATATGTATCAAAATTCTTGCTTGAAACGTAGCGAAATGTGGCATAATGACTTGTAAATACATTATTCCTAGTATCATGCTTGAATTCATATCATTTTGATAAATGTCTTTCATTATGATAAGGTATCATGAGTTTTACTTGCTATTTACAATTGATATCTTACCACGGAATGATGAATTACCATCTTGCTAAATTTCATATTCAAAATTCATATCATATTTAAAAATGATAATTGTTTATTATCATTGGACTTGAAAATGGATGTCATGCCTTGACATCATTTTGATTGATAAATACGTGGGATCGTATTAGTAAATCATGATAAGTATCATAATATGCATATTGATAAGTTTAAATGAATATGATTTATCGATTTGATACTTGAATTCAAAGGCTTGAATTCAAGAATGTGTTTTCTCAAGAATGTCATATAGATAGGGAGAGTTAAGGTTAACTCTGTCACCAATTAGTTGTTATCATCAAAAAAGGGGAGATTGTTGAATCTCATATTTTGATGATGAAATCAATTGGTAAAGTATTTGATCTAATCTATATGTTGAGAAAAGTGTGCAGGATTAACTACAATAGAAGTAAGATATAAAGCAAATGTTGTGCCGAAGTCAAGATCAAGATTTCGTTAGAAGTTCGAGAGTTTGTCGGAAGTCCGAACGTTCATCAAAAGTTCTATCGGAACCAACTGAGAAGTCCAGGAGCTTGCCAAAGAAGCTCGTAGGAACTTGCCAAGAAGATCATCGTGAAGTACAGGAGCTTGCTGGAAGTCTGTCGGAACATTATAGAGAGATCATCGGAAGTTCACCGAAAGATCACCAGAAGCTCACTAGAAGAATAATTGACATACCAGAACTAGAATGCTTTGATAAATGTATTAATTATCATAGTTAGATCATAAATTGAGTTAGGATTGGGAGGTGATCCCACTAACTCCATTAGGGGCCAATTGGGCCCTTAACATGGCTGAATTAGGCCAGATTGAATAGTCCATTCAGCACTTAAAATCATGGTCGGCGGTGGCACCGCTTGGGACTCGGTCTCCATGTGTTCTGGGCGGTGATACCATTGACAATTAATATTGTCAAGTGATGGTACCACCAGAGCTCGATTTCTGAGCTCTATCAGGCAATTGTACCACCCAGATTAAGTAGTGGTATCACCTAGTGTCAGTCTGTAGGTGGTAGTACCACCCAATAATGACGGTGGTGGTACCCTAAAATCTAGGGAAGTGACACTTTTTTACTCCAATTTAGAAGCCATTGGGGCCTATAAATACCCCACTATTTTTTACATGAAAGGGCACGAAGTGTTAACATAATCTTGAATTCCTATAGTGTTAAAGTATTGTAAAAGTGAGAAAGAGTCCTCCCATCCCTCTCTTAACTTTGTAACTATCCAAGAAAGAGGAGTGAGGCTTGTAAGGGTTATCTCCTAAACCCGATAAAAGGAGAAAGAACTGTAAAAGTTGGTTGGTCTTCGCCTATTGAACGAAGGTCATTAGTGGATGTCGGTGACCTTGACGGAGAAGGAATCCGAAGTGGATGAAGGTCACAATGACTGAACCACTCTAAATTCTAGTTTACATTTCTATTTGAGTAATTTACATTGCTACAATCTTCCTTAACTTTCTCTTACGAATGCCTTCAAGTTCAATATCTTTCCGAAACGGATTTAATTGGAATGAGTATTTTCCGAAATCAATGATTTTTCCACTACACGAATTCATCCCTCCCCCTCTTAGTGCCGCTCTTGATCCGAACAGACCAAACCACTATAAACTTGGTGTGCACTTTCTTTCTGCTCTTCATTACTATTGTTCTATATTTTAATTACTTATTATATTTACTTTAAGTGAAGCACACTTTCTATATAATTTCCAATATGGGTTTCATTGAAGCAAGCTTTTCCAAATCATTGAAGTTTTTCGAATTATCGATATTTTTATCGTAAGCACCAATTCACCCCCTCTCCCCCTCCCCCCCCCCCTTTTAGTATTGATTTTGGTCCTAACAGTTGGTATCAGAATCAAGGTTTTTCTCGTTTGGTTTAACACCCAAGAAAAATGGCTTTCACCAACAATCAAAAGGGTCTTTCTATCACTTATCCTCCTATGTTCAATGGGACGAACTATACGTATTGAAAAACTAGAATGAGAATTTTCTTACGTTCTACGGATTTAGAATTATGAAACATTATCGAAAGCGGTTTTGAAAAGTCTTCCAAACCAATGAACGAATGGAATGATTTTGAGAAGAAGACTTTCTCTTTTAATGTTAAAGCGATGAATGTTTTATTTTGCATTCTTGATAAAAATGAATTTAATCAGATTTCTATTTGCAGAGCTGCATATGAGATTTGACACACACTCGAAGTCACACATGAAGGCACAAGTAGGGTTAAAAAGTCAAAAATTAATCTTTTGGTTCATAGCTATGAGTTGTTTCGTATAAAACCAACCTAGACCATTAGAGACATGTATACTCATTTTACGGATATCATCAATAGTCTAAAAACACTTGGTAAAAGCTTTTCTAATTTTGAATTTGTTAACAAGATATTAAGATCCCTTCCAAAATGTTGGGATCCTAAAGTAACGGCAATACAAGAAGCAAAGGACCTAAATAACTTTCCACTTGAAGAACTTTTCGGGTATTTGATGACCTATGAAATGACATGTATAACACATGATGAACTTGAGAATAACCTTCCAAAGAATAGGAAAGATATGACACTTAGAACCAAAGAATACGACTTGAGAGAAAACTCAAGTGATGATGATGATGATGATGGCTTAACACTTCTTACATGAAAATTTTAAAAATTCTTAAAACGGAACAAAGCAAAACAAGATACTAAGAACAAAAATAAACTCATAAAGGACACAGTGATATGCTATGAATGCCAGAAGCTGGGACACTTCAAAAATGAATGTCCCTAAGTGAAAAAGAAGATACTAAAGAAAAAGGAGACACTCAAAGCAACTTGAGACTATTCAAGTGCATTCGAAGACGAGGAGCCAATCAACAAAGACGAAGTTGTAAATTACATTCTAATGGTTCTCAATGATGAGGTAAGTGACTCAATTGAATCTCATTTAGCTTATGATGATTTACTTAATGCTTTTAATGATTTATATGATGAATGTAAGCTAGTCGGTAAAAAGTATAAATTATTAAAAAAGGAGCTTGCTTTTCTTATTAGTGAATTTGATACATTAAAAAATGAGCATGATGACAGTATATTAGCTCCTTGCATTAAGTGTGAAGAGATAGATTTACTTAAGAAAGAAAATATTTTACTACAAGAAATATTAAAAAAAATTAAAATAGGTAATAAATCTCTAAACACAATCTTTGCTAATAAGGGTCATAGAAAGGAAGGAATTGACTTTATGAGTAACACTCAACAAAAGCCAATTATCTTCATTAAGGGATCTACATTACATATCTCACCTAGAGATAAATATAATTTTTATGAAAAATATGGATAGTATGTCTATAGATGTTCTTTTAAAAAGTGTAATCCACACAAATTAGTTTGGATTCTAAAGGAACTATGAATAACTTAATGCCAAAAATTAAGATAGATAGATCCAACCGGATCCAAAGTCAAATAGGTACCCAAAGGAAACCCACCTTTCTTGTAGATATCTCTATAATCGAAAGCTAGGAGCAAAAATAAAATTTTGATAGTGGATGCTCAAGGCTTATGACTAGAGATCCAACACACTTCACAAAAGCTCAATAGCTAAAACAAAATGATTTTGATTGAAAATGCTTTATGTTTAATGAAATCATGCTTGATGATTTAATGATGCATGATGATTTGAAGCCTTGATGATATTTGTGATGAATCTTGTTTTTTGATTTCGAACAATGATGCATGATTTTGACATAGAAGACTTACGTATGAATCACATAAATTTAAAATAAAGAAGGAATGTATTTCTTAAAAATTTATCCATCCCTAAAACCTATCAAGTTTTACCATAAGAGATTGATGAATCTATTTATGATATTTTTGAATTACTTGAACTAAGAAAAGTGATTTTGATGATGAGTTTGAATTTGTTTTCATATGAGATGATATTACAACTTGAGATGTACCATTCATGAAATAATTTTCTTGATTCTCGAGAAAATTTATCCAAAAAAATCTTGATTCTTTCGTATGATATTTTTTGAATTTATTTCTAAGTTTTTTATTAATTATTCTCCTATGATTCTGCCCTGTATTGACTTAGGAAATGATTTATCTAAATAAACCATGATATATCACTAGACTTCTTAATGTCTATGACTTAAATTGTAGTATAAATTTTCTTGTATTCATGATTTGTATATCTTATGATATGATTGAATCATTGATGTACGAAAATTGTTGGCCTACACATCTCATAAGTACTATGAAGCTTACACTTTCAATAAGCAAAAAGTGATGACTTGAATGCTAAATATAGGATTGGTTGTATCCGCTTAAACATTCGCTTGAATACTATTGGATATTGACTTGAGTGTTAAATATTAGCACTACTAGAATGTTAAATATGCCTACTGGGTTGTTAAAGGTCAAATGTTGAAGCTTGAATGGTTGAAGAAAAAAAATTGTAGCTTGAAAATAAGCTGAAGGCAGTGCACCAACGGTAGTAGCACCGCCCAGTTGGCGATACCATCACTTGAAACTGTGCCCTATAAAAGATCTTTTAGGGTCGATGGTAGAATTGCCCCCAAACTTTCCTCTGCCTCTCCTCTACATCTCTAAACCTTTCTCCACTTCTCATTCTCCTTGCTCTTTCTCTAGACCCATGAAAACCCTTCTCTTCTATAAATATAGGGATCAGTCTCAACCCTCCAAGAGATCACTGTTGGGAAATCTTAGGGGGCGACGTCACATGCGTAGTGGAAGAACAACAAATAAAATCTCTAATTCCCAAAGATATGTTCGTCGTCATACGAATATTGGTGCGTAAAAATCGATGAAACAAAAAACAACATGTGAGATAGATTGTGTTACTTAGGGAGATCGTATATCCCTGAATCCTTACATATCTCTAGGAGAGGGTGAAGGAGGTCAAGCACCCTCCTCTCTAGTAGTGATCCACATAGAGGGTTACGATGATGCTCCTTAAAACTCTAGGCCTACTCTTAGGTGGAGAGGGGGAGGAGAATAGGAGAGGCAAGCAAAAGACTCTAGCCTATGAACCATTGATTCCCTCATATTTATAGAGGTCCCTTGTCAACTTAACTATAATAGATCCTCCCCTATTGGGTATTGGATATCTATCTAACTACCCAAGCCTATTAAATTAGTGGATCTCTATCCAATAATCTCTCATGGACTCTTATTGGATCTCATCCATAGGATCCAATAATTCAGGGGCTCATTGGATATCCAATAAGATAGGGGCTTTGGCGGATATCTCATATCTAACTTCTACTTATCGCAATGCCTACCATATATATGTGACCCTCTAGGTCCAATATTGAGCTGGCCATGAGTTATACCTATCAGAACTCCTTCCAGCTTAGTGAATTATTATCTTCATAATAATTCACTCGACTCATCGACTGCAGACGTACTAGGCCACTACGACGTAGTCCCTAGACGATACAGGGGAATCTAATCTATTGGACCTATCTATCCTTAATTACCATGTACCTATAGTCCCTCATCCATCTAATATCCTAGAGACCGTATACTGGGCATGGTACCGTATACTAGGCATGGTACTGTTAGACCCATACAGTTTCTACTCGAGTCTCACTCTAATCGGATTCTCTCGGAGAACTTTTTCTCTCTCAATCTGAATGACCTTGGCCAAGGATTTGTCTGAGCAAGAGCACATGGGATATTCCTCTCATGACACCGAGAGTGGATGATCCTCTATCGATACTCCTGATGACCGATTGTGCTAAATCTGGGACATCCAAACCTATAAATTTGGTATCAAAGAGTGGAGCACTCATACAGGGCATTCTTGATTTCTCAAGTCTAAGGAACAGATACACCACTAGGACTACGAAATCACTGTTTGATAATAAGGTATTATCAACCATTCAGTATTCTGTAAGTGGATTAATTAGTGAACTCATTCTCCTTTGAGCATCTGTATTGTATCCATAGTGTCCCCACATGAGCAACTATGAGACCAGCTGCATCCATATGGACAACACATCAGTCTATCCGGTTATCTCGATATCCCTCTCGAGTAACCTATGACCAAGATTATTTAGGATCTGTGTTTAAAGGTGAATCGATCTCATTACGATCCGATTCCTATTGTATAGATCCAAGGGCATCACAATATATATATATATATATATATATATATATATATATATATATATATATATATATATATATATATATATATATATATATATATATATATATATATATATATATATATATATATATATATATATATATATATGTGTGTGTGTGTGTGTGTGTGTGTGTGTGTGTGTGTGTGTGTGTGTGTGTAACAAGTAATATAAAATAATAAATGTCAAAATATAATAAGTAACAAAACTACGTGTCAAGTCACACGTGTCATTACTTATATAATTGGCTTATAGGGCACATATGACTAGCAATCTCCCACTTGACCTAAAGTCAATCACCTATATGTCTGATCCCCATCAGACCCTTGTGACGCTCAAAGACAATATAAGACAACGACTTTATTAGTGGATCTATAGTGTTATCTTTGGATGAAACTCTTTCCATTGCTACATCTCCTCGAGTCACGATCTCTTTGATCAGGTGGAATCTCCTCAGAACATGCTTAGATTTCTGATGAGACTTAGGTTCCTTTGCTTGAGTAATCGCCCCGTTATTGTCGCAATATAAGGGAATTAGCTCCTCGGTGCCTGGCACAACTCCCAGATCTGTGATGAACTTCTTCATCCAGACTCCCTCTTTTGTTGCTTCTGTGACAACAACGTACTCCGCCTTTGTGGTCGAGTCAGTAGTAGTATCTTGCTTGGAACTCTTCCAACACACTACTTCTCAATTCAAGGTGTATACATACCCCGAATTCGACTTACTATCATTAACATCAGACTGAAAACTTGAGTCCGTGTAGCCTTCCACCCTGAGGTTACTACCTCCATATACTAGTAAAAGATCCTTAGTCCTTCTCAAGTACTTAAGGATACACTTTACTACTTTCTAGTGCTCAAAGCTTAGATCCGCTTGATACTTGCTCGTGACACTCAAAGCATGCACTATATCAGGCTTGGTACATAGCATGACATACATAATAGACCCTATCATTGAGGCATAGGGTATCCTATCCATGTTCGCCCTTTCTTTAGGAGTCTTTGGGGATATACTCCTAAAAAACAATATCCCATGTCTCATCGGTATAAGACCTGTCTTGAAATTTTTCATGCCAAACCTTTTGAAAATAATGTCTATGTACCTAGATTGGGACAAGCCAAGCATCCTCTTAGATCTATCTCTATAGATCTGAATCCCCAAGATATATGATGCTTCCCCTAAGTCCTTTATAGAGAAATGTCTAGATAACCAAGCCTTTACTGTGGATAACATTCCTACATCATTCCTAATGATCAGGATGTCATCCACATATAACACCAAGAAGGTGATAGCACTCCCACTTACCTTCTTGTACACACAAGGCTCATCTTTGTACTTAACGAAGTCATAAGATCTAATTGCCTCATCAAATCTTATGTTCTAACTTCGGGAAGCTTGCTTTAGTCAATATGGATCTAAGAAACCTGCACACCTTATCTGGGCAGTCCTTGGACACGAATCCCTTGGGTTGTATCATATACACCTCTTCCTCGAGGTTGCCATTGAGGAATATAGTTTTCATGTCCATTTGCCAGATCTCATAATCATAATATGCTGCAATAGCCAATAGAATTCAGATGGATTTTAGTATAGCTACGGGTGAGAAGGTTTCATCATAGTCAACACCTTGCCTTTGACAATACCCCTTAGCCACTAGCCTTGCTTTATTGGTCTCTACCTTTCCATCTACTCCAATCTTTTTCTTAAAGATCCACTTGTAACCGATGGATACAATACCCTCGGGCACATCAACTAGGTTCCAAACCTTTTTGGAGTACATTGAATCCATCTCAAAATTCATGGCTTCTTACCACTTCCCGGAGTCTATACTCATAATAGCCTCCTCGTAGGTTTGATAGTCAATATCCTCAATATCCTCTCCTCTAATATATCCTACATATCTCTTAGGAGGATGGGATACTCTGTCGGACCTACGTAAATTTGAAACTTGTGTGTTAGATACCCGAACATACTCAGGCTGTAGAGTAGTGCTTGAGCTAGGTTCTCTAACCTCACTCAACTCTATCATGCTCCCATTGTGTTCCTTCTCAAGGAACACTACTCTTTTAGCTTCAAAGACCTTTTGGTTCTCGAGATGATAGAAATAATATCCAGAAGTTTCTTTGAGGTATCCCACGAACTTGCACCATCCGTTCTCGATTCCAACTTATCGGGGTTGTGTCTTTTAACGTAGGTAGGGCAGTCCTAAATCTTAATAACCTTAAGTTCGAGCTTCTTCCCTTTCCATATCTCATATGGTGTAGACACTACCGACTTAGTTGGAACTCTATTCAGAAGATAAGCTGCGGTCTCTAAGGTATATCCCTAGAATGTGATGGGTAGGTCAGTGAAACTCATCATGGACCATACTATGTCTAACAGTATATGATTCCTTATTTCAGATATTGAGTTGAGGTGTATAAGGAGGTGTCCATTGGGATAGAATCCTATGGTCCTTGAGGAATTTGGTAAACTCTATACTTAAGTATTCAACTCCTCGATCTGATCGAAGAGTCTTAATACTCTTTCCAGTTTGGTTCTCTACTTCATTCTTATACTCTATGAATTTCTCAAAGACTTTGGACTTGTACTTCATTAAGTACACATGTTCATACCTTGAGAAATCATTAGTAAAGGTAATGAAGTAGGAGTAACCACCAATGACATGAGTTGACATGGGTCCATATACATCACTATGTATAAGTTCTAGTAGCTCAGTGGCTCTTTCTCCAGTTCTACTAAATAGAGAGTTGATTAGTTTTCCATGAAGGTAAGGCTTGTAAGTTGCATATAACTCATAGTCGAATTGATCTAGATATTCATCCTTTAGCAACTTTTGAATCCTTCCCTCATGGATGTGACCTAGCCTACAATGCCACAGGTATGCACTGTTCACCTCATCTCGTTTCCTCTTAGATACACTTATATACATGATATATGGAGTAGTGTCTAGCATAAATAAACCATTATGCAATATTCATCTGACCAATCTCCTTGACTTTGCTAGAATCTACAACAAATTATAGATGTGATAAGTAATACCGGTATCCAATACCATTGTGTTATCATAAGAGTCTGACAAATAGATATTGATCATGAATGTACCTGAAGCTTATCCAAGCTTTTGTTTTTCCCTCTCTGCAAGGTACTCTTTGTAGTTCCTCTTCCAGTGCCTATCTTTTCTGTAGTGGAATCATTGGCCTTTACCATTTATCGGGTCTTTCTTAGCAACCTTTGCTTTACCTGGTCTGCCCTTGCACTTGTCATTCTTAAGGGACTTTTCTACTTTCCTTTTCTTTCTGGTCTCACTATATAGAGAACTGACTTCTCTTTCTTGATAGTGCTTTCTGCGTCCCTCAAAATATTGAGAAGCTCTAGGAGAGTCACCTCAAGCTTGTCAATATTAAAATTCATTATGAACTGTGAAAAGGAATCTAGTATGGACTGAAGTACAAGATCCACATACAGATTATCCTATAGAACCATTCCTAGACCTATGAGTTTCTCTATTCACTCAATCATCTTTAGGACATGGTTCTGAACCGATGTCCCCTTAGTCATCATAGCACGGAATAGACTCTTGGATATCTCATATCGTTGAGTCCTTCCCTATTCCTCAAACAGTTTGCAAACATATAGGAGAATGGATCTGGCATCCATCTTTTCATGCAGTCTATGTAACTTAGGAGTCATGGAGCCCAACATGTAATACTCAGTAAGAGTGGAGTCATCAATGTACTTCATGTAGCGAGTGATCTTATCCTCGTTTGCCCCTTTCTCGGGTGTAGGCATCATTGTATCAAGGACATACGTGATATTCTCCGTCATGAGAACAATTCTCAAGTTGCAGAGTCAATCCATATAATTTGGACTAGTGAGGCGGTTGACATCAAGTATGTCATGTAAGGGATTTAAAAGTGATATTTTTAAAAAATAAAGATGCTACAGAAATAAATAACATGCAGATTTTGTAAAAAAATAAACAATCAAGATATAAACTTCTATCTTAATATGCTCCCACTGGTGAGTCATGTGACACCCTCAGCACATCGAAACAGAAGTCTCCGGTAGACTTCTAGTGGGGATTAGGATCCAATCAACGCCTTAGTGTAACCTCAAGGGACTTAACCAATCACACTAAGCCCAAAAGGTAGGCAACTCTTGCCAATCACAACTCCTTATGATTCCCATCCTGTTCGACCTTTGAATCACCATGGTTTCGAGGGACTCGACCAACTATGATGTTCGGTTAAGTCAACACCATCGTTACAAGATGAGTCTGATTCGATGATATATCCTCGAGGGACTCGACCAAGCATACCATATCCTTAGGTCACCGGTGACATATCTATATCGTAGGCAAGATAGTGAATCGTGATATAGGTGAGCCTCGAGAGACTCAACCTACACAGAGAATCGGTCCCTACCTATAACGATAGAAGGCCACGTGGGTCAATCTAATTGTCTCACGTTTACCGACTTAATATTGTCGAGAGAGGGGTTTCTTTGATTTGGTCTCTTAATATGACATGTCACAAACATACATATTTAATATATATCTACATCGCATACAAATATATATATATATATATATATATATATCTAGATATCTAGTAGGTGTATAAACAATCACACATCATATGAGCAATTTCACTAGATGATCATGGACCACAGCCTAATGTGATCAGGCCCGAGCTAGTGGGCCTAATCACTAATATCAAGATCTATGTGTGCAGCGGTGTATCTCCATGCCCTGTGATCGTCCATCTTGTCCTCATCGGTTATGTCGGTATCTCGACGCATCTCCACGCATCGCGATTGTTCGTCTCCTGGGTCCCGCTATCACATCCACGCTCCTACTGCGCCTCATCATATGATTACAACTTAATCATAGGCACGTAGGCCCGATAATAAATAAGAAATAAAATGGAGGCTCGCAGGCCCCAATAATAATAATCACATGTATATACATCACATAGTCCATAATCATCCGTCCATATTTCATACATCACATGTACACACCATCATTATATAGGACTACTAGATAATAATAAATTAAACTTTTTAATTAATTAATATTTTCTGAAATCAAGGATATGTACGAAATTTTTTGAATTCTTAGGGGTATTTTCATAATTTAGACAAAGGACAAAAATTAGAATTTCTTAAATTCCCAAGGGCAAAACTATCTTTTGCCCAAGACTGCCCTAAGCCCCCTTATCTTTCGCTTATTGTAGTCATTGTCACCCTGTCGGCAACGGCCTGTACGGCGGGGGGCGCAGGGGCACCACCCTTACCCGCGGGCACTATGCCCTCGGGCGAGCGCCCATGCGGGCACCACCACCCCTGTGGGTGATTCTGCCTGCGGGACCTGCTCCCATAGCTACCGCCCCTGCGGGGGTTGCTCCCTCAGCCGTCGCCCATGTGGGCCGCTCGCTTGTAGGTGAGCGGCGCTGGTTGCTTGCGGGCGAGCGCCGTTGTGGGCACTGTGCCCGCAGGGGGCACCCACAGGTGCTGACGTTGCCCCTTGCGCATCGCAGGTGTCTCTACTTGCGGGCGGCCGACCGCTTGCGGTTGTAATTATGCCCAGCAATAGTTGCTGCGTGCAATCGGCTTGCTTGCGGGCGTCGCCCTTGCGGCCACCGCTGTAAGCGACCTGCTTGCACGAAGATAGTAGGCTGCCATCTTCGAGCGTAGCAAGGGCATCAATAGTTGCTGCCCTTCCTCACCTATTACGTCAACAATTTTGACGTCAAAAGCATTGCACAAACATAATACATGCAGTTCAAAATCAATTTTTTGTACGAACAACCTAACTTTGATACCACTGTTGTGAAATCTTGGAGAGCGACATCACATGCGCAGTAGAAGAATATAAAATAAAATCTCCAATTCCCAAAGATATGTTCATCGTTGTGTGAAGATTGATGTGCAAAAATCCGTGAAACAGAAAACCACGTATGAGATAGATTGTGTTACCTAGGGAGATCGTATATCCTTGAATCCCTACAGATCTCTAGGAGAGGGTGAGGGAGGTCAAGCACCCTCCTCTCTACGGTGATCCACACAGTAGGGTTATGACGATGCTCCTTAAAACTCTAGGCCTAATCTGAGGTGGAGAGGGGGAGGAGAATATGAGAGACAAGCAAAAGGCTCTAGCCTATGAACCACTTATTCTCTCCTATTTATAAAGGTCCCTTGTCAACTTAACCCTAATGGATCCTCTCATATTGGGTATTGGATCTCCATCTAACTATTTAAGCCTCTTAGATTAGTGGATCTCTATCTAATAATCTTTCATATGCTCTTATTGGATCTCATCCATAGGATTCAATAATTCATGTGCTTATTGGATATCTAATAAATAGGGGCTCCGATGGATATCTTATATTCGAACATCTACTCATCGCAATGCCTGTCATATATGTGTAACCCTCTAGATACAATATCGAGCTGGCCATGAGTCATACCTGCTAGAACTCCTTGTAGCTTAGTATATTATTATCTCCACAATAATTCACTCGACTCATCGTCTACAGACATACTAGGCTACTACACCGTAGTCCCCAAATGATACAGGGGAATCCAATCCATTGGATATATCTGCCCTCAATTACTATGTATATATAGTCCCTTATCTATCTAATATCCTAGAGACCGTATATCGAGCATGGTGCTATCAGACACATATAGTTTCTACTCGAGTCTCACTCTAATCGGATTCTCCCGGAGAACTATTTCTCTCTCAATCTGAATGATCCTAACCAGGGATTTATCTGAGCAAGAACACATAGGATATTCTTCTCAAGACACCGAGAATGGATGATCCTCTATCGACACTCAATAGCCCTCGTAAGGTTGACTACCACTCTCGATGACCGGTTGTGCTAGATTTGGGACATCCAAACCTATAAGTCCGGTATCAAAGAGTGAAGCACTCATATAGGATATCCTTGGTGTCTCAAATCTAAGGACCAGATACACCACTATGACTAAAAAATTGTTGTCTGACAATAAGGCATCATCAACTATTTAGTATTCCATAAGGGGATCAATCAGTGAACTTATTCTCCAATGAGCTCCTGTATTATATCCCTAGTATCCCCACACGAGCAACTATGAGACCAGTTGCATCCATCATATAGACGGGTATACAACACACTAGTCTATCTGGTTATCTCGATATCTCTTTCTAGTAATCTATGACTAAGATTATTTAGGATTTGTGTTTAAAGGCAAATTGATCTCATTATCGTGATCTCATCACGATCTAGTTCCTATTGCACAGATCCAAGGATATCACAATATATATATGCATATAAAGCGATAAATGTCAAAATATAATAAACAAAAAGACTACGTGTCAAGTCACACGTGCCAACACTCACGTGATTGGCTTACAAAGCACATATGACTAGCAATCACTACAAGGGTAAGCCTTAAAACTTTTCTCTCAATTTATTGATTGATCTTACTTCTTATAAGTAGTTCTCTTATTGATGATATATGTAGTTCTATGACACCTAGAAGATCCTCGAGGGACAAAGGAAAGAGGAGATTAAATGAAACCTTTGATTCTATACTCTTTGATTCCCTTCAACATGCCCTTAAATTTTTAACCTTTAAGTCTAGAAGTGTACATAAGGTAAAATATGTAGATCTAGAAGAATTAAGTGGTTTGGAATCAATTCAATGGTTCGCTAACTTAGATGTCCTTCCTATTCTTCAAATTAGTAAACCTATTTATCCTAGACTTGTTCGGTTGTTTTACAATAACTTGCATGTGAATGAACATGGTAGGGTGTCCACTTATCTCTTAGGGCATCACATATCCATTACATATAGCGTAAATTGCAACCTTATAGGAATTCCTAAGAAAAAAAGAGATTGCTATTTTAAAGGACAATGGGACACAAAATCAGTTGGGATTACATATTCTAAGGCTTTAGGTACTATTTTTTTAAAACCCAAATTTGTCTATTGTTCTAAAAAGTTATGAACATTTGCTACCTTTCAACATAAAATTACTTCATCACATCATGATAAGTATTTTACTTCCAAAATAACACCATCATGATGAATTTAGTCAAATGGAATTAGGAATAATGTATTTGATTATGGTAGAACATGATAATTGTTTTGGATATCTGATATGACAAAACATGATTGAATTGTCAATGAAAGATATGATGCTTCCATATGGTGGATTGATTACTAAACTAATACATGCATATGACATAGTTATTCCACTAGATGAAGAAATTATGAAACTAGATAGATTTAATATTATCAATAGAAACCTGCTAAGAAGATTAAGATGTATAGTAAGAAATAGTGTTTTGACTAGATTACCTAGGAGAACTGATCCTCCCCCATGAACCAAAACTAGAAACACCTATATATATGGGAAGTCAATCTCCTCCTACTAGTCCTTTTGAGGAAACATCTCTAACGAAGCTAGCACTCTCCTCGTCTATTGATTCCATAGTGACTCCATTGGATCAAATTGAACTACATCAAGATCAAATCTTAACTAAGATGCAGCAAATTCATCGACAACTTGACACTTTTAATACGTAGTTTAATACTTTGTTTAGGCATTTTGGTTTACCACCACTTGAATAACTTGTATATTTCTTCTTATTCTTCTTATTTTTTATGACTAAGAGGAGAAAGAAACTTGCTAGCATTTCAAGAAGCAAAAGTTGCTATCTTGCACATCTCAAAAGTTGCTATTTTGCTCAACTTCACTTGCTAGGTTGTATGTTCTAAAGTGATGTAAAACTTTAGTACATGGTCCAAATATTTGTTGAAAGTTTCTCCTTTTGTTAATGACAAAGGGGGAGAAATGATGAATGTTTGGTATCATAAAATGATGAATGGTATCATGCCCAAAATAATATTAATTTTGGTATCATTTATGAAGTAATAAATGGTTAAAATTTTAATATTTTAGTATCATATATGATATGCCCAAAATGATGTTAATTTTGGTATTATGCATGAAATGATGAATGCTATAGTATCATGCATATGTATGTTATGTCCAAAATGATGTTGATTTATTTTTGGTATCATGTATGAAGTGATGATAAATTGTAATGGTTTGAAATTATACATGTTATATTTTGATAATTTAAAACTAGAATAATGCACAATGTATGAAATTTTAATATGATATATTGAATTTGATCATTATGACCAAAATTGTTTTACTTGAATTCAAAGGTTATGATTCCTTTTGAATATAAGTTTTCCTTATCTCAATATGACATATAGATAGGAGTTAAGATTAACTCTATCATCAATTGGTTATCATCATTATTGAATCTCAGATTTTGATGATGAAATTAGTTAATGACTTTATAATCTAATCTATATTTTGAGTGACGCAAGATTAATTTCAATCAGAAAAGCCAAGTCGATTAAAATAGAAAGAATTAGATATTGGGCTAGAGTGAAACATGTAAAGAGATTGGACATTGGGCTAAAGGATCGATCGACGTGTAAGCAAAAGGACTTCGTGCCATGAGTTCAAGTATCGGGCTGAAGGATCAAATATTGCACCAAGGAGATAAAAAGTTACGGGAGTCAACATACCGATTAGACAATACACCGAAGGAGAGGATGATACGCCGAAGGATCGGATGAAGCGTCAGATGAACCAATGACATGCTAGATAACATAGGATTCATGCTTCTAATCGTATCTCTAGATCATGTTAGTTTAGGTCTAATTGAGTCAGTATTGGAGTAAAACAATGCCAATTTAATTAGGGGCTAAATGGTCCTGAATTGGGGTTGTTTTGGGCCAAGTGGAAGGCTCATTCAGTGACCCATAATTGGCCTAGGCGATGGCATTGCTAGATTGGGTAGTGGTACCGCCCAGACATAGTCTCTCAGATTATGTCAGGTGGTGGTACCGCCTAGTATCAGACTGACAAGTGATGGTACCACCAGTTATACTAGTAATTGTATCACCAATACCCCAAAAGCCTGGGGATTTGAATTTTGGCTCCAATTTTTGAAGTCATTTGGGGTCTATAAATACACTACAATTTCCTACTTAGAACACACATGAAAGTCGAATAAAAACTCTATGATTCCAAGGTTATAATCTCTTAAAGTGTAGAGTCCCTCCTTCTAGAGCTTAGTGATAAAGATTCTCTCCTGAGCCTATGAAAAGGAGCTTAGATAGACAATTGACGTGTCGAAAAACTAGGATTGCTTGCATTGTAATTATTTAGCCTTAATTATCATAATTAGGATTTCAAATTGAGTTAGTTTGGGGAGAAATCCTACTAACTCAATTAAGGGCCAACTAGGCCCTAATCAGGACTGATTTAGGACGAATATATAACTCAGTCAATGATATGGTGCCACGTCAAGTGGTGGCACTACCAAAGCTGGTAGTGGAACCGCTTGAGGCTCGACATCCCAAGGAGACTAGGTGGTGGTATCGTCGATAGTTAATGATCTCAAACAGTGGTACTGCTCTATCAAGCGGTGGTATTACCAGAGCTTAGTCTCCAAGGCTTTGTCAGGTGGTTGTACTGCTTAGACTGGGTGGTGTACTGCCTAGTGTTAGTTTGCAAGTGATGGTACCACCCAATAATGACGGTGGTACCGTCAGTACCCTGAAAATCGAGGATGAGACACTTTTTGACTTTATTTTTGAAGTCATTGAGGTTTGTAAATACCCCACTCTTTCTTAAATGAAAAAGCAATGAAAGTGTGAATAAAAGTCTTAAGATTTTGAGTTGTAAAAGCCTTGAAAAAGTACTAAGGGTTCTCCTCCTCTTTCTTTAGATTTGTGATCATTCTAAGAGAGGTGTGAGGCTTGTAAAGATTGTCTCCTAAACCTGCGAAAAGGAGAAAGAGTTGTAAGAGGGTAGTTGGTCTTTGCTCATTGAAGGAAGACCATTAGTGTATACCGGTGGCCTCGATAGAAGAGGAATCGGGAGTCGACATAGGCCACGACGACTGAACCACTATAAACTTGGTGTGCACTATCTTTCTGCTCTTTATTACTATTATTCTCTATTTTAATTGCTTATTACATTTACTTTAAGTGAAGCATATTTTCTATATCATTTCGAATATGAGTTTCATCGAATCAAGCTTTTTTAAATCATTGAAATATTTTTAATCGCCAATATTTTTATCGAAAGTACTAATTCACCCCTCCCCCCCCCCCCCCCCCCCCAAATCCTCTTAGTGCCGATTTCGGTCCTAACAGATATAATATTAAATTTGAATCTCATACTTGTATCATATAAATACCAAATAAGAATAAATATATGATAGCTTTAAGAAGTGATAATATTTATATTATTGATCTTAATGATTTTCATGATACAACTTATTTTTTGATTTTGAATAATGATTAATGATGTATACCTTTCACATAAGAGACTAAGATATACTAGTATGAAATTAATTTCATAGGAACTGAAGAACTTATAAGAGGAATGTCTAAAATTAAATTTATTAAATGTAAAATTTGTGATGCGTGCCAACTAGGAAAATATATAAGGAGTAGCTTCAAACCCAAAAATCAAATAAGTACCTAAGACTATTACAACTAATTCACATAGATTTATTTGGACATATTGATATCATAAGTCTAGGAGGTAGTAAATATACTTTTATGATTGTTGATAATTATAATAGATATACTTGGATATATTTCTTGGCACATAAAAATAATTGTTCCAAATATTTTACCAAATTTTTAAATAAGTTTAAAATAAGAAAAACTTTATGATTTCTTCTATTTGTAGTGATCATGGTATTAAATTTAAAAATATGATTTTTCAAGAATTTTATGATCTGAATGGGTATAAACATAATTTCTTCACTCTAAGAAATTCATACAAAATAAAGTTATTGAAAGAAAGAATAAGAGCATACAAGAGATGACAAGGACCATATTTAATGAACATAGCCTATCCAAATACTTTTGGGTCAAAGCCATTAATATAACATACTATGTCATGAATAATGTTCATATAAGACCTTATCTATCTAAAACATATTATAAATTATGAAATAATAAAAAACTTAACATCTCATATTTTAAATATTTTGGTTGTAAATATTTTATTTTAAATGACAAGGATGTCTTAGAAAAATTTGATACAAAATCTGATAATGATATTTTTTCTTGGATATTCATCTATCTCTAAAGATTATCGAGTTTTCAATAAGAGATCCTTAGTTATTGAAGAATCTATTCATATTATTTTTTTATGAATATCTCGCAACTATGAAAAATGATTTTGAATTTGAATATGGATTCTTCTCTCCAAACCAACTTTGATATATCTACTTTTATAGAAACCATACCCAGAAACTATACATAAGAAATGGAAGTATATAAATGTGAAGCTAATTATTAGAGATACATTAAAGGTGTTTAAACTCATTTTTTTTAAAAAAATTATGCAAATGTTATTTTTTATTTTAAATTGAGCTTAAATACATTGATGATGCTCTTAAAGATAACTAATGGGTTTTCATAAAAATAAAGTTTGGACGAAAGAAATATATGAAGAACTAAATCAATTTAAAAGAAATAAAGTTTGGTTGCTTATTTCCAGACTTAGTGATCATCTTGTAGTTGACACTAAATTGATCTTTAGGAATAAACAAGATGAACAAGGTTTCATAATTTGAAATAAGGCTATATTAGTGACTAAAGATTTTAACCAAGAAGAAGATATAGACTATTAAGAAACCTTTACTCCTATGGCTAGACTTGAAGCCAAAAGGATACTTCTTGCCTATATATATTTTAAAAAAATTAAATTATTTTAAATGGATGTCAAAAGTACTTTTCTTAATGGTTTTATTTTCAAAGAAGTCCATGTTGAGCAACCACTTATATTTGAAAATGATCTTTTTATAAATCATGTTTATAAATTATCTAAGATTCTCTATGGGTTGAAGTAAACCCTAGGGCTTAGTATGAAAGGCTTAGCTCCCTTCTTATTCAAAATAATTTTTCAAAAGATAAGATCTACATCACATTATTTATTAAATATTTTAATAATAATTTTTTTATTATTCAAGTTTATGCTGATGATATTTTTTTTCTACTAATAAATTTTTATGTGAATAATTTATTAAGTGTATGAGCCAAAAATTTGAAATGAGTTTAATAGGTGAATTGATATTTTTTTCTAGCATTATAAAATAAGAAACTAAAAGATAGGACTTTTATTAATCAAATTAAGTATACTCTTGATCTATTAAAATGATTTTACATGGACAATACTAAGACTATCAATACACCAATGAGCATTTCTACTAAATTAGATATGGAGAATGAAAGAAAATACCTTGAAAAAAAAAACGTATAGAGACATGATAGACAGTTTACTATATCTTAATGTAACTAGACATGATATAATGTTTAGTGTTGGGCTTTGAGCAAGATTTCAATCTAATATTAAGTAATCTCATATTAAAGCAATAAAAAAAATTATAGGTAATTAAAAGGAATATAATCTCTAGGGTTATTGTCCCCCGTATTGATAATATTATAATTCAGATCAACAATCCATTCCAAGATCCAAATACACATTTGAGGACACCGAGAAAACATTCAATTCACATCCATAATTCCATAATTCATAAGACCTATATAGTTTAAAATCTTAGACCACATTACCCGATGAATCGTAAAATCTAAAACCAACTCACCAAGACAAAAACCACCTCATAAATCCACAAGTGTGGTATTCTATACAATCACAAAAACCAATATTTACCACATGTTCATATCATTATACAAATTAAACTTAACACTCCAAAATCCTAAATAAGAGAGGTTCTTTAAACTTTTACAAAACTCATAAGTTCATATTTACCATCAACATTTCCATTAGACAACAAGTGTACTTATACAATAAAAACATATCATCCACAAAAGGTTTGTCCAAAATCTTCTAGCTTTCCACTGCCTCAGCCTAATTTAAATATTTTAGTGAGTGATAAGCAATCCTAAAAAAATTATATAGTAATAGGGTGAGCACATAGAGCTTAGCAAGTGACTAAAATATCCATGGCAAAAGAGGATAGCTTCAAAACAAATAGGTATAAAATACAAGGCAGGGATGCAAGAGTTCATAAATAGCCACTTAACGAATACAGAATTACAATGTCATTTCATTCGAAGCATGTTTTATTCATAACAAGAAAGTAAAGATTAATTGGAGCAAATCATTGACGTAAGGAGCATTTTCGGGCATATCAATGACGGATGAAATATTTCGGAACATATCAATGGCATAAGAAACATTTCATATTATATCAATATCGAATGAAATATTTCAGAGCATATCAATGACATATAAAGCATTTTGGACTATATCAATAGCATAGGAAGCATTTCAGAGCATATCAATAGCAGATGAAATGTTATGGAGCATATCAATGGCATATGAAGCATTTCATATCATATCAATGGCGGATAAAATATTTCAGAGCATATCAATGACGTATGAAATGTTTTGGAATATATCAATGGCATATGAAATATTTCAGAGAATATTAATGGCGGATGAAACATTTTAGAACATATCAATCGTGTATGAAATGTTTCAGAGCATATCCATGACATATGAAGCATTTTGATGTATATCAATGGCATAGGAAGCATTTTAGAGCATATCAAGGACGTATAAAATATTTTGAAGTATATTAATAACAAATGAAATATTTTGGAATATATCAAAAAACAAATACGAAACAGAAGTTCAAACGTCACATATGACGTTGCATACATTTCATTCTTATCTAAAGCACATATAGAAACACATAAATAAAGCTTTAGATATTATGTCAAACACATAGATGGTGAAGTGGGATCATAACATAATATAGTCTATCTATTTCTGAATGACCACCAAACAAAATCTAGAGCATCACCGGTTCTAAGCACATATCCTTTATCATTTCTGGTAAAGGTCCAAATACTCCCTTTACTATTTCTAACAAAGGTTCATATTATCCTACAAATATTAGAGTACAAAAGGGTATTGTGAACAATAAAATTGGGACATATCAGAAACACATGCGGAACAACGAAATGCATGTGCCTATACAAAACATTACGATACAAACATGAACTTTACATAATAGATTCAGGTATGCAAATACTTGTAGGACAAGAGTATATAGGAATTTAAAGCAAAAATATAAAGTTAAACCAAAGTAAGGATTTTAGCTGAAATCAATTTCCAAAGAGATAAAACAAGAATAGGCGAAATCGATCAAAGCTCAATTCTGACAGAATTTAAGAGGCATATTGCATGAATTATTTGCATAACCAATTATACTCTAATTTATACAAAATTGGGTCACTTGAAAGATGTATCAATCTAGTTTTAGATAACTTAATTTTTGTATGAATAGGAGTTTCCAACAAGGAGTTATAAATAATTTAGTAACCAAAGGTCAAAGAACATTATCTTTGTTTTATAGAATTCATAGAGTTGATTAGAATAGATGATTCAATAGGCATTTATGCTCCAAATCTTTCAAATCAGATATGCTATGAAAGATTTATGAGTCTATTTTCAATATATCATATTTCACATAAATCAAAATTTTCAACAGAGTTATAAGCAAGAGAGTACTAAAAGGTCAACCAACTGTCTTTGTTTTACAGATTTTATAGGGTCAATTAAAATAAAAGTTTTTATAGGTAAATAGACTCCAAATTTATCAATCTTAGTATCAAAAGAAAGAGCTATGAGTTTATTTTTGGATACATTTAGTTTTTCTGAAATCAAGAATCTGTGTAGAAAGTTATGTTAAGAATAATACAAAAAGGTCAAATCTTGAAAAATTCCAGATTCACAGTTTTATTTCCAAACAATAGAAATATCAAGTATGAAGCCAAAATCTTTCAAAATTTTTAGAATTTAGCTGAAATCAGATATTAAGATTTCTATAGAAAGAGGTTAGAATACTTACCTTAAAAAAATTTGAGTCTCAAATGTGTGGAATTGATGCAAAATCTCAAGCCAAAACAAAGCTTTTTCTTCCTCTTCTACTTCAATTCCTCTTCCCTTCTCTTCTCAAACCCATGTTGGCTACAATTCTTAAGTTTTTCTCCTTTAATTTTTTCTTTAATGTATTATATTTGGCTAATATAAGGATTTCAAGGTGGCAAGTATATATGAAAGAGGCCTATATGTCATCTTTAGAACCAACATAGGTGGCACCAATCTTAGGTTAGCTAATGACACATATCTACCACTTTTTTTTAAACCTAATATGAATCTTTTACAAATCATATCATATTTTTAATATTTATATTTATGTCTCTATATTACAAATAGGCCCTTATAAAATTTTCAAAAATGAGGAATGTTACACTCTCCCCTCCTTAAAAGAAAATTTTAGTCCTCTAAATTTGTCATACCTTCTTCGATTAAAATTAAGATTAAGATTGCACATGGATTGAGGCCATCAATATCATTGAGTCTTGCCAATTTCTCATATTATTCAAATCAAAAATTTTTTCTAATAACTTCTATTGTTTCACAACTAGTCTAGCTATAAAACTTGTAGATTTTCTGCTAAGCGCATCAACTACAACATTGGCTTTACCCCAGGTGATAACAAATAGTACAATCATAATCCTCTAGAAGTTCTATCTATCTTCGTTGCCTCATGTTTAACTTCAATAATCCTTTTTATCATTCACCACTGGTGCTCAATCTCTCCTTCCAACATAAAGGAAGCAAGAGAAACCTTCTGATCGTCAAGGCAATTTAAGATGTCAAATATTTTTTTTATCTACATTATCCATCATTTTGCTACCATTGGATCGGGCTCCCCACTAAAACTGGGACTAAGCTCCTTAAATTATTTCATTCCTAGTCCATTCTAATTTGATGTCCCCGATCAACACTTTTAGCTCACTCAATTACTCAAAAAAAATGAAGCAAGAGGACCATGTATTCTCGATATCTTAGATTCCTAAAAGACATCAAAGTATTTTTTCACTAATCACTATAGTTTACTAGACCTCAATATATTTTGCATATCAAACATTTCAAATATCTCAGTGATCCTCAAATCGTGCTCTGATACCTCTGTCACACCTCCCGAATTGATAATATTATAATTTAGATCAACAATCTATTCCAAGATCTAAACACATATTTGATGACACTGAGAAAACATTCAAGTCACATCCATAATTCCATAATTCATAAGACCTATGTAGTTTAAAATCATATATCACATTACTCAATGAATCGTAAAATTGAAAACCAACTCACCAAGACAATAACCACCTCATAAATCCACAAGTGTGGTATTCTATACGATCACAAAAACCAATATTTACCACATGTTCATATCATTACATAAATTAAACTTAAACACTCCAAAATCCTAAACAAGAGAGGTTCTTTAAACTTTTACAAAACTCATAAGTTCATATTTACCATCATTATTTCCATTAGACACCAAGTGTACTTATACAACAAAAACATATCATCCACAAAAGGTTTGCCTAAAGTCTTCTAGCTTTCCACTACCTCAGCCCAATTTAAATATTTTAGCGAGCGATAAGCTATCCTAAAAAATTTATATAGCAACGGGGTGAGCACATAGAGCTCAACAAGTGACTAACATATCCATAACGAAATATGACAGTTTCAAAACAAATAGGTACAAAATACAAGGTAGGGATACAAGAATTTATAGATAGACACTCAACGAAAGCAGAATTACAATGTCATTTTATTCAAAGCATGTTTTATTCATAACAAGAGAGTAAAGAATAATTGGGATAAATCATTGACGTAAGGAGCATTTTGGGGTATGTCAATGATAGATGAAATATTTCAAAACATATCAATGGCATAAGAAACATTTCGAATCATATCAATGGCAGATAAAATATTTTGGAGCATATCAATGACATATGAAGTATTTTAGAGTATATCAATGGCATAAGAAGCATTTCGGAGCATATCAATGGCAGATGAAATGTTATAGAGCTTATCAATGACATATGAAACATTTCGGATCATATCAATGGCGGATGAAATATTTCAGAGCATATCAATAGCGTATGAAATGTTTCAGAATATATCAATGGCATATGAAACATTTTGGAGCATATCAATGGCGGATAAAACATTTCAGAATATATCAATGGTGTATGAAATGTTTTGGAACATATCAATGGTATATGAAGCCTTTCGAAGTATATCAATGGCATATAAAGTATTTTGGAACATATCAATGACGTATGAAATGTTTTGAAGCATATCAAAAACAAATGAAACATTTCGGAATATATCAAAGAACAAATACGAAACAAAAGCTCAAACGTCGCATATGATGTTGCATACATTTCGTTCTTATCCAATGCACATATAGAAGCACGTAAACAAAGCTTTGGATATCATGTCAAATACATAGATGGTGAAGTGGGATCATAACATAATATAGTCTATCCATTTCTGAATGACCACCAAACATATTCTAGATCATCGCGAGCTCTAAGCACATACCTTTTACCATTTCTAGCAAAAGTCCAAATACTCCATTTATTATTTCTAGCAAAGGTTCATATTATCCCATAAACACCAGTGTATAAAAGGGTATTATGAACAATAAAATTGGGATTTATCGGAAACACATGTGGAACAACGGAATGCATGTGCCTATACGAAACATTACGATGCAAACATGAACTTTACATAATAGATTCAGGTATGCAAATACTTATTGGACAAGAGTATAGAAGAATTCAAAGCAAAAATGTAAAGCTCAATTGAAGTAAGGATTTTAGCTGAAATCAATTTCCAAAGAGACAAAACAAGAATAGGCAAAATTGATCAAAGCTTGATTCTAACAAAATTTGAGAGGCACATTACATAAATTATTTGGATAACCAATTATGTTTTAATTTATACAAAATATGGCCATTCAAAATATGTATCAATCTAGTTTTCGTTAAATCAAATTTGGTATGAATAGGAGTTTTTAACAATAAGTTATAAACAATTTAGTAACCAAAGGTCTGAGGATATTATCTCTATTTTGTAGAATTTATAGAGTTGATTATAATGGATGATTCAATAGGTATTTATGCTCCAAATCTTTCAAATCAAATATGCACTGAAAGATTTATGAGTCTATTTTCCAATAAATCATATTTTAGATAAATCAAAATTTTCAGTAGAGAGTTATAAGCAAGAGAGTACTGAAAGGTTAAAACTGATAGACTCTGTTTTACAGATTTCATGGGGTCATTTAAAATAACAATTTTAGTAGGTAAATAGACTCCAAAGTTATCAATCTTGGTATCAAAAGAAAGAGCTGTGAGTCTATTTTCGGATATATTTAGATTTTCCAAAATCAAAATATGTGAAGAAAGTTATGGCAAGAATAATATAGAAAGGTCAAATCTCAAAAAATTCTAGATTCACGGTTTTATTCCCAAATAATAGAAATATCAAGTATGAAGCCAAAATCTTCCAAAGTTTTTAGAATTAAAATAAAATTAGATAAAAATATTTGTATAAAAATGGGTTAGAATACTTGCCTTCGAAAAATTTAAGTCTCAAATATGTGGAATTGATGCAAAATCTCAAGCTAAAACAAAGCTTTTTCTTCCTCTTATACTTCAATTCGTTTTCCCTTCTCTTCTCAAACCCATGTTGGCTACAGCTCTTAAGTTTTCCTCCATTAATTTCTCCTCTAATGCATTAGATTTTGCTAATATAAAGATTGCAAGATGGCAAGCACGCATGAAAGAGACCAATGTGTTATCTTTAGAACAAACATAGGTGGCACCAACCTTAGGTTAGCTAATGACACATGTTCACCACTTTTTTTTTAAACCTAATATGAATATTTCACAAATCATATCACATTTCTAATATTTATATTTAGGTCCCTATATTATAAATAGGCCCTTATAAAATTTTAAAAAATGAGGGATGTTACAGTTATGGTATCATATATCTAATAACTTTGATTTGATTACTTTACAAATGTAGAATAGATAGAAAAAGTGTCTCTATAACTTACCAATTACTAAGTCATGCACTTGTTTCTTGGTCATCCAATAAGTAAAACTTTATCACACTATATGCAACTAAAGTTGAATAAGTTATAGCAGGTGCATGCTATGCGTAGGTAATTTGGATGAAGAACACTTTAGAAGATTATGGACTTTATATGAAAAATATCCTTATAAAATATGATAATACTAGTGTAGTTTGTTTAACAAAGAATCCTATTTAACACTATAGAACTAATCATATTGACATTAGACATCGTTTTATTAGGGATTACATTAATAATCATGATATATGTTTAGATTTAATTGATACGAAATATTAATTAGTAGATATTTTTACTAAACCACTAAGCGAGGAATAATTCAATTTTATTAAAAGAGAATTAGGCATGTTGAATCTTTCAAAAGCATGATTAAAGACTTTTTGCTATTTATGCTTGTATGATTCTTTCTTTTTGCTCAAGGAGATATTTGCCCAAATGAATCATGATCTTTCACTTGACTTTTTGGTGTTCATGAGTTAAGATTTTTTTTATATAAATCAATACTTTTTACTATTTATTATTCTATGATTCTTTCTTTTTGCTAATGACTAAGGAAAAAATTTATCCAAATGAATCATGATCTTTTGGTATTCACGATTTAAGATTTATTATGTATGACTCTTTTGTATTCATAACTTGTATACTCTATTTTATTGATGACAAAAGAGAAAAAGTAACTCATATTTTTTGTTGGTAACAAAACAAGAGAAGTAGTGATTCATTCCTAACTTATGTGTTGAACAAAGAGAGTTATTATACTTTTATAACTTCTTATTAATAGTGACTTATGCCTAACTTTTATTACTTATTTTTTGAAACTTGAAACTTGATTGAATATTTGGGCTTGTAATGATAATATCAAGATCGAATTTTGCTAGTTATAAGTGTCTTGCAAGCCAATCACGTGAGTGATAGCACGTGTGACATGGTATACACTCTTTTTGCTTATTATTTATTTGATATTTTTCTCACTTTTTATTACCTATTGCATGTATTATGATGTCCACGGATATGTGCAATAGGAATCGAATCATGATAAGATCATGATAATGAGACCGATTCACCTTTAAACACAAACCCTAAATAATCCTAGTCATAGATCACTCGAGATGGATATCGAGATAACCGAATAGACTGGTGTGCTATATACCTAATCATATAATGGAGGCGGCTGGTCTCATAGCTGCTCATGTGGGGACACTAGGGATACCGCACAAGTGCTCATTGTAGAATGAGTTCACTGATTGATCTACTCATGAAATGTTGAATAGTTGATGATACCTCATTATCAGATAGTGATTCCATCATCTCAGTGGTGTATCTAATCCTTAGACTTGAAACACCAAGAATATCCAATATGAGTACTCCACTCTTTGATACTAGACTTATAGACCTAAAAGTTTCTGATCTAGCACAACTAATTATCGGGAGTGGTAGCCAACCTTACGAGGACTATTGAGTGTCGATAGAGGATCATATACTATTGATGTCATGAGAGAAATATCCTATATAGTCTTGCTCAAACAAATCCCCAACCAGGTCATTCAGATTAAGAGTGAAATAGTTCTTTGGGAGAATCCGATTAGAGCGAGACTTGAGTAGAAATCATATAAGCCTAACAGTACCATACCCGGAATACGATCTTTAGGGTATTAGATGGATAAGGTACTATAGATATACGGTAACTAAGGATAGACGGGTCCAATGGATTAGATTCCCCTGTATCATTTGGAGACTATGGTATAGTGGCCTAGTACTTCCATAGTCGATGAGTCGAGTGAATTATTATAGAGATAATAATTCACTAAGCCAAAAGGAGTTTTGATAGGCATGATCATGGCTAGCTCGATATTGGGCCTAGAGAGTTAAACACATATGAAAGGTGTTGCGACAAGTAGAGGTTCAGATATGAGATAATTGTTGGAGCTCCTATCTTATTGGATATCTAATAAGCTCCTGAATTATTGGATCTTATGGATAAGATCCAATAAGAGCTAATGAGAGATTATTAGGTCGAGATCCACTAATCTAATAGGCTTGGGTAGTTGGATGGAGATCCAATACCCAATAGGGTAGGATCCATTATGGTTAAGTTAATAGGAGGCCTATATAAATAGGAGGGAACCAAAGGGCCATAAGCTAGACTCTTTTTTACTACCACCTCTTATTCTCCTTTCCTCCTCTCCTTAACTAACAGCCCCTATTTGGGGCGTGTGGACAGCAAAAAGGGCCAGCCCCTTCTTGATTGTGTGGTGCGCATATCTAGGAGATTTGAGCAATGACTTAAGGAGCATCTTCATAGCCCCTGTTATATGGATCACCACTAGAGAGAAGAATAGTTGACCTCCTTCATCATCTCTCACAGATCTACAAGTTTTTAGGGATATACGTGTTGAATCTCGGATTTTGATGATGAAATCAATTAGTAAATTGTTTGATCTAATCTATATATTGAGAAAAGTGTGCAGGATTAACTATAATAGCGGTAAGATATAAAGTAAATGTTATTCCGGAGTCAAGATCGAGATTTCGTCAAGAATTCGAGAGTTCGTCGGAAGTCCGGACATTCATCGGAGGTTCTGCCATAGTTAACCAAGAAGTCTAGGAGCTTGCCAAAAAAGCTTGTCGAAACTCGCCAAAAAGATCATCGTGAAGTCCAGAAGCTTACCAGAAGTCCGTTGGAACATTGTTGAGAGATCGTCGGAAGCTCGCCAAAAGAACAATTGGCATATCGGACCAAGATTGCTTAGTTAATATCTTAAATTATTGTAGTTAGACCTTAAGTTGAGTTAGGATTGGAAGGAATCCCACTAACTCAGTTAGGGGCCAACTAGGCCCTTAACAGGGTTGAATTGGGCCGGTTGAACAGTCCATTCAGCACCTAAAGTTACGACTAACGGTGGCACTACTTAGGACTCAATCTCCCAAGTGGTTTGGATGGTGGTACCACCCAGACTATGTAGTGGTACCACCGATAGTTATTACCTGCTAGTAATGTTACCGCTTGTCAGGCGGTGATACCGTCGGACTAGGCAGTGGTACCGCCTAGTGTCACAGAGTCAAGCGATGGTACCGCTAGTACCCCGAAATCTGAGGATGTGACACTTTTTGGCTCCAATTCTGAAGTCATTAAGGCTTATAAATACCCGCATGAAAGGGCACAAAAAGTAAGAACAAAATATTGAAGTCTTGGGGTGTGAAAGTGTTGTAAAGATAAAAAGAGTCCTCCTCCCTTTCTGAGTGTTATGATCATTCAAGAGAGGTGTGAGGCTTGTAAGGGTTATCTCCTAAACTTATGAAAAGGATAAAACACTGTAAAGAGGTGGTTGATCTTCGTCTATTGAAGGAAGACCATTAGTGGACGCCGTTGACCTCGACGGAGGAGGAATCGTAAGTAGATGTAGGTCATAACGACCAAACCACTATAAATTCTGATGTGCTCATTTCCATTTTTCTTTTCATTACTGCCATTACTTTCTAAGTTAATTGTTAGTTCATTTACTCTAAAGTCAAGCACTTTCCGAGATTGGTTTTCAACGAACAAAAAATTATAAAACCGATGATTTTTTTACTACACTAATTCATACCCCATCCTCCCCCCCCCCTCTTAGTGCTGCTCGTGATCCTAACAATTGGTATCAAAGTAAGGTCACTCTCGATTTGATTTGAAACCCAAGAAATATGACATTTGTTGGCAACCAAGAGGGTCACTCAATTACACGTCCACCCATATTTAATAGGATGGATTACACCAATTGGAAGACTAGAATGAGGATTTTTCTAATTTCTATAGATTTTAAGTTATGAAACATTATGAAAAATAGCTTTCAAAAGTCTTCTCTTCCAATGAATGATTGGAATGAGTTGGAGAAGAAGACTTTTGCTTTAAATGCTAAGGCTATGAATGCATTATTTTACGCTTTAGATAAAAATGAGTTCAATCGAGTATCTATTTATAAAATGACTTTTGATATTTGGCACATACTTGAAATTACTCACAAAAGCACTAGTAGAGTAAAGGAGTTGAAGATAAATCTTTTAGCTCATACTTATGAATTATTTCGAATGAAGCCAAGCGAAATTATTATTGACATGTACACCCATTTTGTGGATGTCATCAATAGTTTAAAAACTCTTGACAAATATTTTTTAAGCTTTGAACTTATTAATAAAATCTTGAAATCCCTTCCAAAGGGTTGGGACCCTAAAGTAATGGTCATTCAAGAGGCCAAGGACTTGAATGATTTCCCTCTCGAAGAACTTATTTGGTCATTAATAGCCTATGAGATGACTTGCAATGCTCATGAAGAGCTTGAGAATAACCTTCGAAAGAACAGAGAGGATATGACACTAAGAACTCAAGATGATCACTTGAAAGAAAATTCAAGTGATGAGGACTATGATGATGACTTGGCACTCTTGACAAGAAAGTTTAAAAAATTCATAAAAAAAATAAATTTAAAAATGACATTAAAATTTGAGATCGGTAGCAAGTCCTTGAATATGATCCTTGCTAATAAGAGTTACATTCATAGAAGAGGCAGAATCGGATTTGTGAATAGCTCTCACTAAAATCCAACCACCTTTGTTAAAGGCCCTACCTTGCATGTATCACCCCACACCAAGTGCAACTTTTGTTGTAAACTTGGACATATTACCTATAAATATCCACTTAAGAGATATAGTCCATACAAATTGATTTGGGTTCCTAAAGGAACTATAAAGAACTTTGTGCAAAATGATAAATTGAGTAGATCGATTTTTGAGGCACCTAAGGTCAAGTGGTTGCCTAAAAATCATCCTCTTTTGTAGAAAGATTTGCCATCATAAGCTAGGAGTAAGAGATAGTACCTTGATAGTGGATGCTCAAGGTACATGACTGGAGATCCATCTAAATTCTCTAAGCTCACTAGCCTAGAGGAAGGGTATGTCACCTTCGGAGATAACAACATGGGTAAAATCATTGGTAAAGGAATAATAGGTAACAAATCTAACTTTCTAATTAGAGATGTGTTGTTGGTTGATAGCTTAAAGCATAATCTTTTGAGCATTAGTCAATTATGTGATAAAGGATACGTCATTAGATTTGAATCAAATGCTTGCCTTATTGAACAACCACACAAAACATCTCTATGATTGCCCTAAAATAAAATAATGTATATACTATTGACATTGATGATCTTTGTGATGAAGTGTGTTTTTTGGTTTTGAATGACAATGCTTAGCTTTGTCATAGAAGATTAGGTCATGCTAACATGAAACTAATCTCTCAAATCTCATCCAAAGAACTTCTAAGAGGTATTCCTAATATTAAGTTTGTTAAAGATAATGTATGTGATGTATGTCAACTAGGAAAATAAATAAAAGATAGTTTCAAACCAAAGAATCAAATAAGCACCTCTAGACCATTGTAATTGATCTATATGGATTTGTTTAGATCAATTGATACATCAAGCCTAGGAGGTAGCAAATATGCCTTTGTCATTATAGACGATTATAGTAGATACACTTGGATATACTTCTTGACACACAAAAGTGATTGCTTTAGGTATTTTTCTAAGTTTTGTAAACTTGTTCTAAATGAAAAATGCTTTATGATTTCATCAATTCAAAGTGATCACGGTGGTGAATTTCAAAACCATAATTTTTAAAAATTTTATGAATCCAATGGATACATCCATAATTTCTCTACTCTAAGAAATTCTTAACAAAATGTAGTAGAAAGAAAAAATAGAAATTTACAAGAAATGGTAAGAATCATGTTAAACGAACATAGCCTACCCAAATATTTTTGAGTCAAAGCCATTAATAAAGCATGCTATATCATGAATAGGATTCTAGTAAGACCATTACTTTTCAAAACTCCTTATAAATTATGAAATAACAAAAAAACCCAATGTTTCATATTTTAAAATTTTTATTGTAAATTTTTCATCTTGAATGAAAAAGATGTCTTAGAAAAGTTTGATGCAAAATCCGATGAAGACATTTTTCTTGGTTATTCTTCTATTTCTATAGCCTTATGTGTCTTTAATAAAAGAACTTTGGTTATAGAAGAGTCTATTCGTGTTGTCTTTAATGAAGTTTCTGAATTTAAGAAAAATGAGTTTGATGATGATCTTAATTTTGATGCTTTGAATTTAAATGAACCCTCTCCTCCAACTAGCAACTTGGATACATCTTCTTCCGAAACATCCTTACCCAAGGAATGGAAGTATGTAAATGCTCATCCTAAGGAAATAACCATAGGAGACACATCAAAAGGGGTTCAAACTCATTCTTCGCTTAAGAATTTTTATGATAATACCACTTTTCTTTCTTAAATTGAATCAAAATGTATTGATGAAGCCTTGAAAGATAATTCATAGGTTATCGCAATGCAAGAAGTGTTGAACCAATTTGAGAGAAACGATGTATGGAAGGTTGTTCCGAGGCCAAATGACTATTTAGTTATTAGTACTAAATGTGTCTTTAGAAACAAGCAAGATGAATTTGGTATCGTGGTTAGAAACAAGGCTAGATTAGTGACCAAGGATTTCAACTAAGAAGAAAGTATCGATTATGAAGAAACCTTCACTCTTATGGTAAGATTAGAAGTCATAAGGATGCTCCTTGCCTATGCTAGTTGTAATAACTTTAAAAGTACTTTTCTTAATGGTTTTATTTTCGAAGAAGTTTATATTGAATAACCTGTCGAAATTGAGAGTGATAATTTTTCGAATCATGTGTTTAAATTGACTAAAGCTCTTTATGGATTAAAACAAGTCCCAAGGGCTTGGTTTGAGAGACTTAGCTCCTTTCTTATCCAAAATAATTTCTCTAAAGGCAAGGTCAATACTACATTGTTTATTAAAAATTTTAAAAATAATTTTCTTGTTATTCAAATTTATGTTGATGATATTATTTTTAGTTCTACAAATAAATCTTTATGTGAATCGTTTGCCAAGAGTATGAGCCAAGAGTTTGAAATGAGTTTAATGGGTGAGCTAACTTTCTTTTTAGGCTTACAAATCAAATAACCTATATTTTTCTTAGTCAAACAAAATATGTATTAGATTTACTAAAATGATTTAATATGGATCTTTCAAAGGCTATCAATACTCTTATGAGTACCTCCACTAAGTTAAACATTGACGAAAGTAGAGAAAGCTTTGATCAAAAAGCTTATAGGGGTGTGATAGGTAGTTTACTATACCTCATCGCAACTAGACCGGACATCATGTTTAGCGTAGGACTTTGTGCTAGGTTTCAATCTAATCCTAAGCTGTATTATCTTAAAGCAGTTAAAAGAATTCTTAGATATCTTAAAAGAATCACTAATCTAGGATTATGGTATCCAAAATATGAAAACTTTGAATTAATTGCTTATGCTAATGCAGATTTTGCTGGATGTATATTAGATAGAAAAAGCACATCCAGAATATGTCAATTCTTAGGTCGTACACTTGTCTCTTGGTCTTCCAATGAACAAAACTCGGTTGCACTATCTACGATCGAGACCGAATACATAGTGACTAGTACATGTTGTGCCCAAGTTGTATAGATGAAAAATACATTGGAAGATTATAGAATTTATCTTAAGAATATTCTCATAAAATGTGATAATACAAGTACAATATGTTTAACAAAAATTCTTATTCAACACTCTAGAACTAAATATATTGACATTAGGCATCATTTCATAAGAGATCATGTTAATAACCATGATATATCTTTAAAGTTTATTGATACTAAATATCAATTACCTGATATCTTTACAAAACCTTTGAATGAAGAATAATTTAATTTTATTAGAAGGGAATTAGGGATGTTAAATTGTCCGAATGCATGAATTTGATGTATATCTTTTTCAAACTTTCTCGATTTTTTTTTGGCTTTCATGAAATTATTTCATAAATAAGGCCTTCATGAAATCTCGAACATTAATCTACTTGGTATCAAATTTACTTCATACAAATGATGTTTGATACACTTAGTCCCTTCACTCATGGAATTCATTGACAAATGTAACTCTCACGGATTTCACTCTTGTAAATTTTTAATGAGAAACGAATTTGACTTATGAAGTTTTATTCATGAATTTTCATTTATGATGCTCCTTTCCCATGAATTCTTCCTTATTTTTCTCATGAAAGAAGAATTTTTATGAATTTTTAGTGTGTGATGATCACTTGCAAGAATGGGGATTTGATTTCGTATGGATATCTTGATCCTTTTCATAAATCCCTTCTCTTTATTAAAATTGAAGCATGATTTAATGAAACTCATTTATTGTTTTGAATTTGACTTGGTTCAAATCCTTTTATGAATTTAGTTCTTAATGGATTCTTTCCTTACCCTTCTTCCTCTTTTTCTTATGACAAAGGAAGAAAGAAACTTGCATATCTCAAGAAGAACCAAAAGCATTTACACATCTAAAGTAAAAATGTTAGCTTATCCAAAAATGTTAGCTTATCATGCAAAGTTTTTTATTACCTTCCTTTATGGATTGGATAAATTGGTGTGAAAGTTGCTTGAATTTTTTTACCACATTTGCATTATTGAATTGTTCTCCTTTTTGTTGATGACAAAGGGGGAGAAATATGGTAAATTGATGATAAATTTACATTATGAATATCTTAGATAAATGCATAAAATGTATTATATCGTAAATGCTTGAATGTCTTACGAATGCTTGAAATATGATTAAATATGATTGGTATCGTCAAATACATACTTGAAAAATATCAAAATATTTGCTTGAAACGTATCGAAATGTGGCATGATTATTTGTAAATATTTTATTCCTAGTATCATGCTTGATTTCGTATCAAAATGATAAATGTCTATCATTACGATGAAATATCGAAATTACCATACTTTATTTCGTATTTACAATTGGAATCATGCCTCGGTTTGATGAATCATCATTTTTATTGAAACTTGAATCTTACTAAATTTCATATTTGAAATTCACATCATACTTGAAAATAATGATTGTCTATCATCTCTCTATATTGGATTTGAAAATGGATGTCATGTCTTGACATCATTATTGATAAATATGTAGTATCGTACTTTGAGATGATAAATCATGATTGGTATAATGATGTGCATGTTGATAAGTTTAAATGAATATAACTTATCGGGTTGATGCTTGAATTCAAAAGCCTTGAATTTAAAAGTATCTTTTCTCAAGTATGGTATATAGATAATGAGAGTTAAGGTTAATTCTGTCATCAATTGATTGTCATCATAAAAAAGGGGGAGATTGTTGAATCTCAAATTTTGATAATGAAATCAATTGGTTAATTATTTGATCTAATATATATGTTGAGAAAAGTGTACAAAATTAACTACGATAGTAGTAAGACATAAAAGAAATAGTGTCGGAGTCGAGATTGAGATTTTGTTGGGAGTTCGAGAGTTCATCGGAAGTCTAGATGTTCATCGGAAGTTCTGCCGGAATTAACCGAGAAGTCCAGGAGCTTGCCAAAGAAGCTCATCGGAACTTGCCAAGAAGATCATTATGAAGTCCAGGAGCATGCTAGAAGTCCATTGGAACATTGCCGAGAGATCGTCGAAAGTTCGTCGGAAGCTTACCAGAAGAACAATTGACACACTGGACCAAGATTGGTTAATTAATATCTTAAATTATCATAGTTAGATCTTAAGTTGAGTTAGGATTGAAAGATAATCTTACTAACTCAGTTAGGGGCCAACTAGGCCCTTAATATGGCTAAATTGGGTTAGTTGAACAACCCATTCAGCACCTGAAGTCATGGCCAGCGGTGGCACCGCTAGGGCCAGTGGTGGCACCGCTTGGGACTCAGTCTCCCAGGTGGTCTAGGCGGTGGTATCGCCCAGACTGAGCGATGGTACCACCAGCAGTTATTACCTGCCAACGGTGGTACTGCTTGTTAGGCAGTGGTACCGTCTAGTGTCAAAAAGTACGGCAATGGTACCACCCAATAATGGTGGTGGTACCACCAATACCCCGAAATCCGAAGATGTGATACTTTTTTACTCCAATTCTGAAGCCATTGGGGCCTATAAATACCCCACCCTTTTATGCATGAAAGGGCATGAAAAGTGTGAACAAAATATTGAAGTCTTGGGGTGTGAAAGTGTTGTAAAAGTGAAAAGAGTCCCCCTCCTCCCTTTCTAAGTATTGTGATCATTCAAGAGAGGTGTAAGACTTGTAAGAGTTATCTCCTAAACCCGTGAAAAGGAGAAAGCGCCGTAAAGAGGTAGTTGGTCTTCACCTATTGAAGGAAGACTATTAGTGGACACTAATGACCTCAACGAAGGAGAAATCAGAAGTGGATGTAGGTCACAACGACCAAACCACTATAAATTCTAGTGTGCTCATTTCCATTCTATTTTTCATTGCCGCCATTATTTTCTAAGTTAATTGCTAGTTCATTTACTCTAAAGTCAAGCACTTTCTGAGATTGGTTTTCAATGAATGAAAAATTTACAAAACCAATGATTTTTCGATTTCCCTAGGTATCACACATCCCTTAACATGCATGACTTTTTGATTTCATAGGTTTTTGCACACCAATCTTCGCACGACGATGAAACCTTCTTTTCTGTGAAAAATTATGGGATTTTTGTTTTATGTTCTTTTGCTATACATGTGATGTCACCCTAGATTTCCCAACAGTGGTATCAGAGCCAAGTTGTTCGTGCAAAAGATTGGCTTATAAATTACGTCTATTGTGTTCAATCGTGTAGAATTATTTTTCCGTGATTGCTCAATTTTTGTCATAGTTTGCAGATCTATACTACACTCTTTTTCTCTGTTAAAAGGTGTTTTAGAGAGGGCTTTTGATATCAAAATTGTTGATGCAAAAGTGATAGAAAGGGCAATAACTATTGATGCCCTAAAGGATGGCCAAAGGCTACTTGCAGCCTTGGCCGAGATCTCTCAATAGAGCTCTTGGCTTGGCCACCTGCAGTAGACTGAGAGCAGCCATGCTGCTCTTAGCCTGAGTAGATCAAAACCCCTGCAGCCAGGTTTCCTGACTGTAAGGGGCACCCCTAGCGACTAGGGTTTTCTAGTTGCCAAGGAGACCTTAGCGGCCAGGATTCCTTACCGTATAGGGCAAGCAAGCAGCTAGGTTTCTTGGTTGCAGAGGACTCCTTGGTGGCTAGGGTTTCCTAGCCACACAAGGTAACCCTATGGCCTAGGATTCCTAGTCACAAGAGAGTCCCTAGTGGTTAAGATTTCCTTGCCATATAAGGGATGACCTACCATGTGGGGGCACCCCATGGTAGGGTTCCCAAAATACTACAGAATAATTAATTAAATAGTTTAATTAATTATTATTATCTAGTAGTCCTACATGATGATGTGTACATATGATGTATGATGTGGATGAATGATCATAGACCGTGTGATGCTATGTATATGTTTATTGTGGTTATTATTATTATTATTGGGGCCTGCGAACTTCTATTTTTTTTTCTCATTTATTGTTGGGCATGTGTGCCTATGATTGATTATGTATAATTATATGAGGAGGCATAGCGGGAACATAAAGGTGATAGCAGGACCCCACAAGATTGAGACGGACGATCGCAATACATAGAGATACGTCGAGATGCCGATGGAACCAATGAGGACAAGATGGATAATTACAGGGCATGGAGATGTGTCGTTGCATACATAGATCGTGATGTGAGTCATTGGGCCCATTGGCTCGAGCTTGATCATATTAGGTTGTGGTCTATGATTATCTGGTATGATTGCTCATGTGATGTGTAATTACTTATACACCTACTATATAAATATACATATACATATATATATACATATACATATATATATACATATACATATATATATACATATACATATATATATACATATACATATATATATATATATATACATATATATACATGTATATATATATACATATATATATATATACATATATATATATATACATATATATATATACATATATATATATATATGTATATATATATATATATATATATGTATATATATATATATATGTATATATATATACATATATATATGTGTATATATATATATATATATATATTTATTTATTTATTTACATGCGATGTAGATATATATTAAATATGTATATATGTGATATGTCATAGGAAACTGAATCAAAATTCCCTCTCGATAATATTAAGTAGATAAACGTGAAGCAATTAGATTGACCCACGTGGCCTTCCATCGTTATAAGGAGAAATCGATTTCCGACGTAGGTTGAGTTGGTCGAGTCCCTCGAAGCTCATCTATATCATGATTCGATATCTTGCCTATGACATAGACATGTCACCAATGACCTGAGGACGTGGTATGATTGGTCGAGTCCTTCGAGAGCATTTCATCGAATCAAACTCATCTTATAACAATGGTGATGACTTAACCAAACATCATGGTTGGTCGAATCCCTCGTAACCATGGTGGTTCGGAGGTCGAATAGGACAGAAATCATAATGAGTTATGATCGATAAGAGTTGCCTACCTTTTTGGGCTTAGCGTGATTGGTCGAGTCCCTCGAGATTACGTTAAGATGTCGATTGGATCCTGATCCCCACTAGAGATCCACCGGGGGTCTTCGATTCACATACCAGAGGGAGTTGTGTGTTTCATAGAAAATAGTGGGAGTAGATTAAGATAGAAGAGCATATCTTAATTGTTTATTTTTATAAAATCTGCATGCTATTTATTTCTACTACATATTTATTTTCAGAAAAATATCGCTTTCAAATCCCTTACGTGGTATACTTGATGTCAACTACCTCACTAGTCCAAATTACATGGATTGGCTCCGCAACTTGAGAATCGTTCTCATAACGAAGAAGATCGCATACGTCTTTGATATAGTGATGTCTACGCCCAAGGAAGGGGAAGTGAGGATGAGATCACTCGCTATTTGAAGTACATAGATGACTCCACTCTTGCTCAATGTTACATGTTAGGCTCCAAGACTCCCGAGTTACAAAGACAGTTGAAAAGATGGATGTTAAATCCATTCTCCTATATCTTCATAAATTGTTTGAGGAATAGAGAAGAACTCAGCGATATTAGATATCCAAGAGTCTCTTCTGTGCTAAGATGATTGAGGGAACATCGGTTCAGGACTATATCCTTAAGATGATTGAGTAAGAAAAACTCATAGGTCTATGAATGGTTCTAGAGGATAACTTGTGTATAGATCTTGTGCTTCAATCCCTACCAGATTTATTTTCATAGTTTATCATGAACTTTAATATGAATAAGCTTGAGGTTATTGAATCTCAGATTTTAATGACGAAATCAATTGATAATGTTATGATCTAATCTGTGTTTTGAGTAACGCAGGACTAACTTCGATCAAGAAAGATAATTAAAGCAGGAAGAATCAATGTTGGGCCATAGTAGAACATGTCAAAAGATTGGACATCGAGCCAGAAGATCGATCGACGTGTCGGCAGAAGGTTTCGTGCTATGAGTTCGGGCATCAGGCCTAGAAGAGCAGACATTACGGCAAGGAGATTGGAGTTGCGAAGGTTAACCCCGAATCGGAGTTACGGAGATTAGGGAATGCATTATTGAAAATTTCTTTATCACTATCTTATCGATTTTTCAAAAGGAGATTAATGAATTTATTTATATATTTTTTATGAATCTCTTAAAAATAATTTTGATGATTTGATAAATTGAATGAGTTGAAAATAATGATAAATGCTTTGAAAATAAATGTTCATATCATGCTTGATGGTTTTACATTTTAGAATTATGCATGATGAGTTGAAATAATGATAGTTTAAAAAATTATATTTATTCAAATGCATGAATCGATAATCTTTTTGACACATGAATTATGATTTTTTCACTTGATGACTCGTTATTTCTTATGCATGAACCAAGTTCTCCTCTCTTCTTATCGTTTACTAAAGAGGAGAATTTTTCAAATAAATCATGATTTTTCAAAATTATATTTTTTTATGATTCTTAATGAATTGAGATATATTATACATGAATCGAGATCCTTTATATTTTCTCTTGTGACTCTTTTTGTTATAAGAATGTCTTTATCTATATCATTATCTTGAATTTTCGATATTCAATGCTTGAGATTTTTTATGAATCAAGATCTTTGATCTCCTAAGGTTTCTTTTTGTTATTTACTAGAAGAGAGATTTGTCAAAATAAATCATGTATTTTTGTATTCATGACTTAATCCTTCATGATCTTTGATATTATATTTTTCATGACATGATTTCTTTGTATTTATGGCTTGTATACCTTGTAATGATTGAAATATTTTATACTATTATATCATTCCCTTCCTTTTGATAATAACAAAAGGGGAGAGAAAATTGCTATCTTGCTATCTCAAGAAAAGCAAATTACTAACTTATAAAGAAAGGAAAACTTGCAAGCTTGCACATCTCAAAGGAGAAAGTCTTACAAGCTTGCACATCATAAAAATTATCAAAAAAGATACTAGCTTGCACATTGTAAAGAGAAGCAAGAAGTGCTATCTTGCAAATCACAAGAGAAGCAATGTTTGCTAACTTACACATTTCAAGAAGATGCAAAACTTACAAACTTTCACATTGCAAAAGGAAATAAAAATTGCTAGCTTGCATGTTCTAAAATATTATAAAATTTACTAGCTTGCATAGTGCAAAAGAAAGTAAAACTTGCTAGCTTGTACATCGCAAAGAAAAGCAAACTTGCTAGCTTGCTCATCTCAAAAGAGAAGCAAAGTTTGCTAGCTTGCATATTTCAAGAAAATACAAAAATATGCTATCTTGCACCTCTCAAAAGAGAAGAAAGAAGTCACTAGCTTGTATATTCTAAAGTGATGAAAATTTTACTAAATAGCTAACCTTTCATATCTCTAAAATTTAATAGTTGCACTTCTCCTTTTTGTTAATGACAAAAGGGTGGAGATATGATGATATGTTGATCATACATGGTATGATGTAATATACTTTGATATTTTGATACCATAATGATTTGAAATATTTATGATGATGTATGCAAAACTTATGATAATTATGCATGCAATGCAATGATATGCATATAATGTGTTGCATATGATCATGATTATAATTGCTTTGATTTGAATTCAAGGTTCTATCAATATGATGTATTGATAGGGGGAGTTTAGTTTAAACTCTGTCATCAATTGGATGTCATCATCAAAAAGGGAGAGATTGTTGAATCTCGGATTTTGATGATGAAACCAATTGATAATGTTATTATCTAATCTGCATTTTGAGTTACGTAGGACTAGCTTTGATCAGGAAAGACAATTAAAACAGGAAAAATCAATGTTGGGTCAGAGTGAAATATGTCAGAAGATTGGACGTCGAGCCGAGGATCGATTGACGTATCGATAGAAGGCTTCATGGTCTAAGTTCAGGCATCAGGCCTGAAGAGTGGACATTGCACCAAGGAGATTGGAGTTGTGGAGGTCAACATGCCGATTGAGCAAAAGGCCGCAAAAGAGGATGATGTGCCGAAGGATTGGACGAAGCGCCGATGAACTAATGATATGCCAGATAACATGTGGTTAATACTTTATAATAATTATTTAGATCAAAGTAGTTTTAGCTCTAATTGAGTTGGTTTAGAATGTAATAAGGCCAACTCAATTAGGGGCCAATTGGGCCCGAATTGGGGCTATTTTGGGTCAAGAGAAATGCCCATTCAGTGACCCAAAAGTTGGGTCAAGCAGTAGTACCGTCGGTCTAGGTGGTGGCACCGCTAGTGGCTTAGTCTACGAGACACAGCCTCCAAGATTGTGTCAGGTAATAGTATCGCCAGATTGGATGGTAGTACTACCTAATGTTAGGCGGTGGTACTGCTAGTCTGGGCGGTGGTACTACTAGTACCCCGAAAATCGGGGATGAGACTTTTTTGGCTCCAAGTTTGAATCCACTTGGGGCCTCTAAATACCCCTCTCATCCCTACTCAAATTACACAACGACTAAGAGCAAAAAGAAAAGAAAATGCTATTGTAATCTTGTGAGAACTCCTCTCAAACTCTAAGTATTAGTAAAGTTTAAGAGAGGAGGTAGTGGGGGTGTAAGGTTTTCTCCTAAGCTTGTCAAAAGAAGAATAGAGTTGTAAGAAGGTGGTTGGTCCTTCCCTATTGAAGGAAGACCATTTAGTGAATGCCGATAGCCTCGACAAAAGAGGAATCGGGAGTGGATGTAGGTCACGATGACCGAATCACTATAAAACTCGATTTGTATTTCTATTTTGCCTTTCATTCCCTTACTGCAAACTGCTTTACTTCCTTATTACTTTAGCTACAAACTATCATGAATATATTTTTAAAATTAAGCAATTATGATATCGGTTTTTATCGAAATAAAGATTTTTTGAATCGACGTCATTTTTATTTTTGTACTAACTCACTCAACCCCCCCCCCCCCCCCCCCGGTCCCTCTCAATGCCGACTCAATCCTAACATAGGTGACTCTCCCTGAGCTCATCAATATATTGAGGGAGGTTGAGAGCATCATCAAGAAAGAGAAGCCAGGTCTCTATACTAATGAAACCAGAAAGAAAAGGAAGACAAAGAAGTCCCTTGAGAAGGGCAAGGGCAAACCGGGTAAAACAAAGGTTATCAAGAAAGACCCGACAAAGGACAAAGGCCAGTGCTTCCAATATGGCAAAGACGAGCACTAGAAGAGGAACTGCAAATAGTACATTACAAAGAAGGTGAAATAGAATCTTGGAGAAGCTTCAGATATATTCATGATCAGTCTTCGTTTGTCATATTCTTATAATAACACATTAGATACTAGTAGTACTTATCACATCTGTAATCTATTGCAGGTTCTAGCAAGACCTAGGAGATTAGCAAGAGACGAAAAAAACCTTAAGATGGGCAATGGAGCAAAAGTTGTTGTAGTGGCCATTGGCGAGGTCACCCTACATCTGCCTAGTAGAGCTACTATTGCATTGGATACATGTTATTTTATTCCTTCTATTATCAAAAATATTATTTCTATTTCATATTTGATCGTTAGTAGATATAAATTAGTTTTTGAGAATAATAGTTATTCAACATTATTAGATGATAAGATTATAACTAGAGGACCATTGTGTAATGGTTTATTTATGCTAGATACTACTCCACATATCATAAATATAAGTGTGTTCAAGAAGAAATGAGATGAAGTAAACAATGCATACATATGGCATTGTAGGATATATCATATCCATGAAGGAAGGATTTAAAACTTGCTGAAGGATGGATACTTAGATCCATTCGATTATAAGACATATGCAACTTACAAACCTTACCTTTGTAGAAAGCTAACCAACTCTCCATTTAGTAGAACTGGAGAGAGAGCTACTAAGTTACTAGAGCTCATATATAATGATTTATGTGGTCCCATGTCAACCAAAGCTATAGGTGATTGTTGAATCTCATATTTTTTATGAAACCAATTGATATGTATTTATGTTTTAATCTGCATTTTGAGTGACGCAAGATGCTTCGATCAGGATGAGACAATTAAAGCAGGAAAAATCATGTTGGGCCGGAGGAACATGTTAGAAGATTAGACATCGGGCCGATGGATTGATCGACATATCGATAGAAGGCTTCGGGTCATGGATTCGGGCATCAGGCTAAGAAGAGAAAATATTGCACCAAGGATATCAGAGTTATAGAGTCAATTGGCCGATTGGGCAATAGGCCACAAGAGAGAACGATACACTGAAGAATCGGACGAAGCGTCGAGGGACCAATGACATGTCGGACAACTTGATTAATGCTTAGTATTAATTGTCTAGATCGAAGTGTATTTTTACATGTGCAGGATTAACTACGATAGCAAGGCATGACGCAAAATGAAGTCCCGGAGTCAAGGACACGATCACGTTGGGAGTTTAAGAGTTCGTTGGAAGTCCGAACGTTCGTCGGAAGTTCTGGAGGAACCAGCCGAGAAGTCTCAGAGCTTGCTAGAGAAGCTTATCAAAACTCGCTAAGAAGATCATCGTGAAGTCCAGGAGCTTGCTGGGAGTCCGCCGGAACATTGCCAAGAGATCGTCGGAAGTTCGTCGGAAGCTCGCCGGAAGAATAGACTTACTGACTTTGTTTAGCTTAGAATATGTCTTAGGAATCGTAATTAGCATGTAATTGGAATTAGATTTGGGTCAACCTAATTATGGGTCAGCTAGGCCCATGTAAGAACTATGTTGGGCCTAATAAGAAGCCCAAATAGTGCCCCAAGAAGTCTCACCGTCGTGGCATACTCTTCGAGACTGTGTCAGGCGGTGGTACCACCAGTCTGGGTGGTTGTACCGCCCCTGGCAGGGTGCTAGGCATGATACCGCCAGTCTGAGTGGTAGTACCGCCAGACCTGGGTGGTGGTACCGCCCAAGGCAATGTCAGCCAGACTGACACTGGGCGGTGGTACCGCTCGTGCCCAGGGAACCCGGGATGAGATGTTTTTCGACTCCAAGTTTGAATCAACTTGAAGCCTATAAATACCCCTCTCATCCCTGGTTAAAGCACACAAGCATAGAGAGCAAAAAAGGAAAGAAATGCTATAGAAATCACTTTAGAAATTTTCTCCTTTGCTCTAAGTTTAGAATTCTATAAGAGGAGTGTGAGTGCTTGTAAGGGTTGTCTCCTAAACCCATGAAAAGGATAAGAGGGGTGTAAGAAGGAGTTGGTCTTCACCTATTGAAGGAAGACCTCTAGTGGACATCGGTGACCTCGTTGGAGGATGAAGCCAAAAGTGGATATAGGTCAAGATTGACCGAACTACTCTAAATCTCGATTTGCATTTACTTTCTGCTATTTATCTTAACTACAAACTGCCTCCATTGCTTTACATCAACTATACTTCTGTATGCTTTCAATTTAAGTTAAGTTTCTGAAAACGGTTTTAACGTAAGAAACGGTTTTATCGTATGAAAGTTTTTAAACCGTCGTGATTTTACCGCTGCACTAATTCACCCCCCCCCCCCCCCCTCGCGCCTCTTAGTGCCCACCCTGATCCTAACAATTAGTATTAGAGCTATGATTTTCTAATTTGGTTTAACATCCAAATAGAAATGGCTAATTTCGGCTTTCAAGAGGGTCAATCTCTCATTCGTCCTCCCTTCTTTAATGGGACGGACTACACTTATTGGAAAACTCAAATGAGAGTTTTGTTGCTTACATTGAATCTTGATTTATGGCATATAGTCAAAAATAGTTTTGAGATGTCTTCTCTTCCAATGAACCATAGGAATGATTTGGAGAAGATGGCGTTTTTTCTAAATGCAAAGGCTATGAATGCCTTGTTTTGCGCCTTAGATAAAAATGAATGCAATCGGGTTTCTTTATGCGAAACGGCTTTTGACATATGGCATACTCTTAAAATCACACACGAAGGCACTTCTAGAGTTAAAGATTCGAAAATCAACTTTTTAATGCATGATTTTGAGCTTTTTTGAATGAAGCCAAGTGAAACCATTGTTGACATGTACACCCATTTTATGGATGTCGTCAATGGTTTAAGAGCTCTTGGCAAATGTTTTTCGAATTTTGAACTCATTAATAAGATTTTACGATCACTTTCAAAAAATTAGGATTCAAAAATAATGACAATACAAGAATCAAAGAACTTGAACCATTTTTCGATTGAACAACTAATTGGTTCATTGATCACATATAAAATGACATGCAATGCATGTGAAGAACTTGAGAACCACCTTCCAAAGAACAGGAAGGATTTGGGACATAGAATATTTAAAGACCACTCGAGCATAAACTCAAGTGATGGTGAACTTCAACTCACTAATAAATTTAAAAAGTTCATGAAACAAGAATTAAAGAACAAAAATAAACTTCAAAAGAATGAACCTATTTGCTTTGAACGCAAGAAGAATACAAAGTGGGATGAATCGAGCTCCTCCGAAGATGAGGAGAAAATTAACAACGACAAGGTGGCAAACTACACCTTAACAGCCGACGTTGAGGTAATCAAAAAGCCTTTAGTTTATTTTGAAATTACATAATGCTTCTCATGACTTATTTTTAATTTAGATTTAATTTAGTTTAGGAAAATTAAATATTTTTTTATTACATGTTTAATGAAAATACAAAAATAAAATTGGATCATACTTATCTTTTCAATTATTTGAAAAATAATCATGAAAAATACATATTTTATGATAAACAAATAAAATGATTTTGATTGAAAATATAAGATCATGTTTAATGATTTAATGATGCATAATGATGTTTTGAAACCATGTTTTGATGTCATGTATAATGATCATGCTTAATAAATTTATATTCAAAATTATGCATGATGATTTTTGAGATTATCGAACTTTACGATCTTTTGAAAGATCTTTTTCGGTGTTAATGAATGATGCATGGATTTAGCATAAAAGAAAAGAACAAGCATGTATGAAATCAATCAATGAGTTAAAACAAAATGAGGAAAGTATTTTTCTTGAAAATTTTTTTTTTCTCTATCTTATCGATTTTTCACTAAGAGACCAATAAAATTATTTATTTTTTTAAATCTCTTGAAAGTAAGGTTGAGATTTTGATTATTTGAATTTGAAATAAGTTTTATCAAAATCATGATATTGATTTCTTGGAATAACATGAGATTACCTTTGATGATCATTTTGATTATTTTGATTCATGGAATTTTGGATTCATGACTTGATCTTTCATTTGTTTATTAGATGGTTGAAATCTTTGTACCTTTGAATTATTCCCTTCTCCTTTCAATTTTTGAATTTATGCATGTTATATGTTAAACATTTGAAACCATATTTTGGTATCATGCATATATCTAAGAAATGTTGATTTGACAAATTGAATGAGTTGAAAATGAATGATGATTTTTCTCTTGAATATAACTTGTGATATTTTTTTATAAATCATCATCTTGATTTCTCGATATTCGATATATGAAATTTTTCTATGAATCAAGATTCTTTCATGATATGATTCTTCTTTGTATTCAGTAAAAATGATATATTCAAATTAACCATGATATGCTACTCGACATCTTGATAAATGACTTGAATTTTATTATGTAAAATTCCTTGCATTCATGAAATGTGTATCTCATCACCAAAATTCTCTTGATATTTTGAATGTGATGAAATGAAATTATGCATGATATATAAATGAGAAGTTAATGATCATGCATGATAGGATGTAATGAATTTTGACAAAATTGGCATCATCATGATATGGAATATTTATGATTTGAAATGATGCATGCAATACTTATGCTTTTTTATTATAATGACGTATTGCATATAATGTGTATCATGAATGCTCTACATGATGAATGCTTGGTATCATGATCAAAATGTTGATAAATGCTATGATTTGTTACCAAAATGATGTATCATGTATGATTGAATATCATGTATGATATTCCCTTAGTGATTAATTTATTTGTATAATGCATGAAGAAAAGATATAAATGTAAAGTTTTGAAATTATGCATGTTTTAATTTAAAATTAGGATGATGCACAAATATATTAAAAAAGGATTAATACTTTACCTTTGTCATAATCTGAAAATTGATATAAAGGGTCTTCCCTTCTTTTTGACAATGACAAAGGGGGAGATAAAAGATGCTAGCTCGCTCAATTCAAGAAGAAAGCAAAAATTGCACTTCTCAAAAGAGAAGAAATAACTTGCTTCTTGAACATCTCAAATTGTTAGCTTCCATGTGGTAAAATAATGTAACATTTTGTTAGCTTACATTTTTGCAAAGGAAGCAAAAATAATCGCACTTCTCAAAAGAGAAGAAATTGCTATCTTGAACATCACCAAGAATTGCTAGCTTGAAATCTCAAGAAGATGCAAAAATATGCCAATTTGCACATCTTTAAATTTGCTGGCTTGTATGTTGTAAAACTTGCATATCTAAAACTTAATAGCTTGAATGTTCTAAGTATGATATAACACTTACTAAATTTTTGAGCTTCAAATTGCATGATAATAAAACTTGATATTATGTTTTTCATACAATGAGTTGAACTTATATTCCAAACACTTAAATAGTTGGACTTCTCCTTTTTGTTGATGACAAAGGGGGAGAAGTATGTTAATGATATGCATGATTTGATCATGACATGTTGCTTGGATTTTTGAATCTAAGAGTTTTTATCAATAAGGCATATTGATAGGGGGAGTTTATTTAAACTCTGGGAGTTAAGGTTAACTCCATCGTCGATTGGTTGTCATCATCAAAAAGGAGGAGATCGTTAAATCTCATATTTTGATGATGAAACCAATTGATATATGTTTATGTTTTAATCCGTATTTTTGAGTGACGTAGGATGCTTCGATCAGGATGAGATAATTAAAGCAGAAAAAATCATGTTGGGCCGAAGGAACATGTTAGAAGATTGGACGTCAGGCCGGTGGATCGGTCGACATATCGACAGAAGGCTTCGAGCCGTGGATTCGGGCATCGAGCCAAGAAGAGCAGATATTGCACCAAGGATATTAGAGTTGTGGAGTCAACTGGCCAATTGGGCAATAGGCCGCAAGAGAGAACGATGCACCGAAGAATCAGACGAAGCGTCGATTGCCGAGAGATCGTCGGAAGTTCGTCGGAAGCTCGCTGGAAGAAGACTTACGGACTTTGTTTAGCTTAGAATATGTCTTAGGAATCGGAGTTAGCACGTAATTGGGATTGGATTTGGGCCAACCCAATTAGGGGCTAACTAGGCCCATGTAAGAACTATGTTGGGCCAAATAAGAAGACCAAACAGTGCCCCAAGAAGTCTCACAATCATGGCACAATCTTCGAGATTATGTCAGGTGATGGTACCGCTAGTCTAGGTAGTTGTACCACCCCTGGCAGGGTGTCAGGCGATGGTACCGCTAGTCTGGGCGGTGGTACCACCCAGCACTACCCCCCAGGCGGTGGTACCGCCTAGGGCAATGGTACCACCCAGGGTAGTGTTAGCTAGACTGACATTGGGCGGTGGTACCGCCCGTGCCCGGGGAACCCAGTTTGAATCAACTTGAAGCCTATAAATACCCCTCTCATCCCTGGTTAAAACGCACAAGCATAAAGAGCATAAAAGGAAAGAAACACTGTAGAAATCACTTTAGAAATTCGCTCCTCTACTCTAAGTTTAGAATTCTATAAGAGGAGTGTGAGTGCTTATAAGGGTTGTCTCCTAAACCCATGAAAAGGAGAAGAGGGGTGTAAGAAGGAGTTGGTCTTCATCTATTGAAGGAAGACCTCTAATGGACATCAGTGACCTTATCGGAGGAGGAAGCCAAAAGTAGATTGACCGAACCACTTTAAATCTCGATTTGCGTTTACTTTCTGCTATTTATCTTAACTGCAAACTATCTCCATTGCTTTACATCAACTACACTTCTGTATGCTTTCAATTTAAGTTAAGTTTCCGAAAACAGTTTTACGTCGAAAATGATTTTATCATACGAAAGTTTTTAAACCGTCATGATACCGCTACACTAATTCACCCCCCCCCCCCCCTCTTAGTGCCGACCCTGATCCTAACAGTGATCACTCCTACTTCATTACTTTCATTGATGATTTCTCTAGGTATGGACACATGTACTTAATGAAGTACAAGTTTGAAACCTTCGAGATATTTAGGGAGTATAAGAATGAAGTAGAGAACTAGATTAGAAAGAGTATTAAGACTTTTCGATCAAATCGAGGAGGTAAGTACTTGAGTACAGAATTCACCTAATTCCTCAAGGACCATGGGATTCTATCCCAATGGACACCTCCTTATACACCTCAACTCAATGGTGTATCAGAAAGGAGGAATTGTACACTATTAGACTTGGTGCGGTCAATGATGAGTTTCGTCGACCTACCCATCTTATTCTAGGAATATACCCTAGAGTCTATAGTTTACCTTCTGAATAAAGTTCCAACTAAGTCGGTAATGTCTACACTCATATGGAAAGGATAGAAGCCCACTCTTAAGATTATAAAGATTTGAGGCTGCTCTACTCACGTTAAGAGACACAACCCCGATAAGTTAGAATCTAAGATAGAGCGGTGTAAGATAGTGGGATACCCTAAGGAAATTATGGGTATTACTTGTATCACCCTGAGAACCAAAAAGTTTTTGCAGCCAAGAGGACAGTGTTCCTTGAGAAGGAACACATTTTTGATAGAGATAGTGGGAGCATGATAGAGTTGAGTGAGGTTGAAGAACCTAACTTAAGTACCATTCCACAACTCGAGTTTGTTTAGGTATCTAGCATATAAATTATAACATTATGTAGATCCAAAAGAGTATCCAATTCTCTTAAGAGATTTGTGGGACATATCAAAGGAGAGGATGTCGAGGATATTGATCATCAGTCCTACGAGGAGACTATTATGAGTATAGACTCCAGGAAGTGGCAAGAATCCATGAATTATGAGATGGATTATATATACTCCAATAAGATTTGAAATCTAATTAATGCACCCAAGGGTATCGTACCTAATGATTGCAAGTGGATCTTCAAGAAGAAGATTGGAGTAGATGAAAAAGTAGATACCTATAAAGCGAGGCTAGTGGTTAAGAGGTATCGTCAAAGGCCAACTATGACGAAACCTTCTCACCCGTAGTCATGCTAAAATCCATATAAATTCTATTGGCTATTGCAGCATACTATGATTATGAGATCGGATAGATGGACATGAAAATCGTATTCATTAATGGCAACTTTGAGGAGAAGGTATATATGATGTAACCTGAGAGATTCATCCCTATAGAAAATCCAGATAATGTGGGTAGATTGTTTAGGTCCATTTATGGACCGAAGCAAGCTACCCGAAGTTGGAACATAAGATTTGATGAGGCGATCAGATCTTATGACTTTGTTAAGAATGAATATGAGTCTTGTGTGTACAAAAAGGTAAGTGGGAGCGCTATCATCTTTTTAGTGTCGTATATAGATAACATTCTGATCATTGGGAATAATATAGGAATTCTCTCTATAGTAAAGACTTGGCTATCTATATATTTTTCCATGAAGGACTTAGGGGAAGCATCCTATATCTTGGGGATTCGGATCTATAGAGATAAATCAAGAGAATGCTTAGCTTGTCTTAGTCCAGATACATAGACACCAATGCCAAAAGGTTTGATATGAAAAATTTTAATAGAGGTCTCAAACCGATGAGACATGAGATATCGCTTTCTAGGAGTATGTTCCCAAATACTCCTAAAAAAAGAACATAGATAGATATGATATCCTATGCCTCGCCGATAGGGTCTATCATGTATGTTATGCTATGTACCAAGCCTGATATAACACATACTTTGAGTGTTAGGAGTAAGTATTAGACGGATCTAGACTTGGAGCACTAGAAAGCAGTAAAATGTATCCTTAAGTACTTGAGAAGAACTAAAGACCTTTTACTAGTATATGGAGGAAGTGGCCTCAAGGTTGAGGACTACAGGAACTCGAATTTCCAATCTGATATCGATGATAACAAGTCTAATTCAGGATATGTGTTTACCCTGAATGAAGGAATTGTATGATGGAAGAGTTTCAAGCAAAATACTACTGTTGACTCGACCACAGAGGCAAAGTACATTGCTACGGTAGAGGTAGCAAAGATGAGAGTCTAGATAAAGAAGTTCATCATAGATTTAGGAGTCATGCTGAGTAGCGAGGAGTTGATTCCCTTATATTACAACAACAACGGGGCGAATACTCAAGCGAAGGAGTCCAAGTCTCATTAGAAGTATAAGCACATTCTGAGGAGGTTCCACCTGATCAGAGAGATCATGGCTTGAAGAGATGTAGTAGTAAAAAGAGTTCCATCCGAAGATAATATCGTAGATCCACTAACAAAGCCATTGTCTCATATTATCTTTGAGCGTTATAAGGGTCTAATGGGGATCAAACACGTAGGTGTAATCAGCTTTAGATCAAGTGAGAGATTGCTAGTCATATATGCCCTACAAGCCAATCACATGAGTGATGGCATGTGTGACATGATACACACTCTTTTTTTTATTATTTATTTGATATTTTTTTACTTTTTATTACTTATTGCATATATTGTGATGTCTATGGATCTGTGCAATGGGAATCGAATTGTGATGAGATCACGATAATAAAATCGATTTACCGTTAAACATAGACCATAAATACTCTTAGTTATAGGTCACTCGAGAGGGACATCGAGATGACCAGATAGACTGATGTGCTATATACATGTCTATATGATAGAGGCGACTGGTCTTATAGTTGTTCATGTGGGGACATTAGGGATACCGCATAGGTGCTCATTATAGAATGAGTTCATTGATTGATCGACTCATGGAATGCTGGATGGTTGATGATACATCATTATTAGACAACGATTCTATTATCCTAATGGTGTATCTAATCCTTAGACTTAAGATACCAAGGATGTCTTGTACGAGTACTCCACTCTTTGATATTAGACTTATAGATGTGGAAGTTCCAGATCTAGCACAACCGACCTTACGAGAGCTATTAAGTATCGATATAGGATCATCTACTCTCAGTGTTATGAGAGAAATATTTCATATATTCTTGCTCAAGCAAATCCCTAGCCAAGGTCATTCAGATTAAGAAAGAAAGAATTCTTTAGGAGAATCCGATTAGAGTGAGACATAAGTAGAAACCTTATGGGCTTGACAACACCATGCTAGAAATACAGTCTTTAGGATATTAGATAGATGAGGGACTATAGATATATGATAACTAAGAACAGACAGGTCCAATGGATTGGATTCTCCTATATCGTTTGGGGACTACGGCGTAATGACCTAATACATCCACAGTTGATGTGTCGAGTGAATTATTATGGAGATAATAATTCACTGAGCCAAAAAGAGTTCTGACAGGTATGACTCACGGCCAGCTCAATATTGGGCCTAGAGGATTATACACATATGGTAGGTATTATGACAAGTATAGGTTCAAATATGATATATCCACTGAAGCCTCTATCTTATTGGATATCCAATAAGTCCCTAAATTATTGGATCTTATGGATAAAATCCAATAAGAGCCAATGAGAGATTATTAGGTAGAGATCCACTAATCTAAGAGGCTTTGGTAGTTGGATGGAGATCCAGTACCCAATAGGGCATGATCCATTAGGGTTAAGTTGATATGGGGCCTATATAAATAGGAATGAACCAAAGGACCATATGGTAGATCCCTTTTGGCTGCCATATCGTATTCTCCTATACCCCTCTCCTCCTCAGCCAACAGCCCATATTTAGGGTGTGTGGAAATCAAGAAGGGTCGACTGGTCTCATAGTTACAGTGAAGAGATTTGAGTAGCGATTTGAGGAGTATATTCGCAACCCCTACTGTGTGGATCACCACTAGAGTGGAGGACAATTGACTATTTTTATCCTCTCTCATAGATCTATAGGTTTTCAGGGATATACGATCTCCCTTGGTAACACATATTCCTTAACACGTGTGATTTTTTGGTTTCATAGGTTTTTCACACCAATCTTCGCACGATGATGAAACCTTCTTTTCTACAAGAAATTATGAGATTTTTGTTTTTTGTTTTTTGTTCTTCCGCTATGCATGTGATGTCACCTCAAATTTCTCAACAATTTTGTCTCAACTTGAATTCAAGAGTACCATCGAAAAAGTATTAATTTGAATTCAAGTTTATCATATTTTTAAGATAGCATATAGATATGAGGAGTCTTGTTAAGATTACATCATTAATTGATTTTTTGGTATCAATAACTTAAATATATCTTTGATGACATCAAAGTAATTTTTATTTTTATATAATTAGAACATTAATATAAAAGAGAGAAGTAATACCATGATACCATAATACCATGATAAAGGAGGAGAAATAGTAACTCATATTTTTTTTAACAAAGAAGCGATGATTTATTATTATTTTATAATAATTTTATAATTTATTATTATTATTATTATTTGATTTATATAAATGATTTATTTATAGTTATATTTTAATAGATATTACACATTGATAATTATTGAAACTTGAAATGATTATGATTACAATTCAAAATTTAAAACTTGATTGAATATTAATTTTTATATTGAATCATAATATTGATAATATCAAATTTCTTTCAATTTGAAAGAAATATAAGAAATATAAAAATTAGAAAGCATAGACAATTGTACTCAAACTAGGGGAAATTATCCATTGTACAGAAGTGACGTCTTATGATGTGCATGAGACCACTATAGAGGATGACATACATAATAGCTGCCGAACATTAAAGCCACAAGTAAGGAGGCAACGAATTCATTGCGAGTAAGAAACGTCATAGCCAGAGAAAACCAATAAAACTCCTTCCAAAATATAATAAAAATCAGCCATAGGTTATGAAAGACAAGCATATAAGGTTATTTATGAATTTAACAAATAGAAGCTAAGTTTTCTATTAGAGTGTGATTTTCACATTACCCATATTATTACAGTATCCAATTTGAATCAAGAGGGATTTGGCCTCTCATTACCTCTACCCCTGTTGCTAATACTGTCGCAACGCTTATTGAGCAGCTGAACCCCACTCAACTACTGGATAAATCATCGATGCTGGCTTGTAGAGGTTGAGTTACTAATCTCTTTAATGCAATATTCAGGGGGAGATTATTCATCTCTTGAAGTAATTTAGGAGGAGATTCAGCTAATCTCGGATAGAGAGGAGGAGATCGAAAGACAAGATCATAAATTTCTTGCTCATTTGAGAAAAAGGAGTGAGATCTATGTTTACTAGCATCATGACTGGATTAAATCTTATCTTTACCCTGTCTTTCTCAAGTATCATAAAAATGGAAAGAAAGTTAGAAAACAAGCCTTACCTTGACTTTTGAACAAAACACCTTACGATCAACTTCTTGAACAGCCCACAGCCCACCTCCTCTCTTAATCTAACCCTAATTTATATTAAGGGGGTGTGGTGGCTACGAAAATAGGCATAAATAGGGCAGCAAGGAAGTAGTTTTTTGTAACCATAGGATTCTAAAGAAAATGAGGAGAACAAGGCAGAAAAGGAAGAGAAAGAAATGAAAGAAAACAAGGACAACACAGAGAGACTGTTCTCAATCATCTAACAGTGTTCTCATCTCAGGTTAGATCAAATCTACAGTAGACTCTTGCTGTGATTACTTGGGGAGGTTTTAGATATTGTGGACAGTGACATGATCCTTATATCTCAGTTATTCTCTTATGATTATTGATAGGGTTTAGGGCAAGAGATTGAGATTTGTATATTCATTATTCTCATAGTGGATTATCTCTAGTTTGCCCCGTGGTTTTTACCTTTCATATTAGAAGGGTTTTCCACGTATATCTTTATGTTCTATTTGATTGTGATTTCATTTAATTCCGCTGCATATCATGGCCTACTAGTATTTGTTCATATACAAAGGTTATTCCTCTTTATATTCCCATCAACTAGTATCAGAGCAAGGGTTTGGTGATTTAATTTTTGTATTTGAACATGGAGGCTAGTAATGTTTCTCGCATGATTAATTTAAATGGAAAAAAATTGGATGATATGGAAACCGAGAATGGAAGATCTCTTGTATTGCAAAGATTTGTATGGATCTTTGTAGGGGGATAGTGCAAAACCCATAACTATGACAGATAATGAGTGGAAGTGGTTAGATCAAAAAATAATTAGGATTATTCGATAGTGGCTTAATGATAGTGTCTTTCACTATGTTTCTACTGAAATTTCTGCATATTCTCTTTGAAAAAAGTTGAAAAGTCTCTATGAAAGAAAAATAGCTGGCAACAAAGCTTTTTTGATCAGAAAACTTGTGAACCTAAAATATAGAGAGGATGCTTCTATTACTGAGCATTTAAATAAAATGCAGAGTATTACTAACCAGTTATTCTCTATGAAAATGTCTCTTGATAATGAGTTGCAGGCATTGTTACTTCTCAGTTCATTACTAGAAAGTTGGGAGACACTGGTGGTTTCCCTCAGTAATTCTGCGCCAGATGGTGTTGTCACTATGAGTCAAATAACAAGCAGTTTGTTGAATGAGGAGTTGAGAAGACAGAGTTCAGCAACATCTCAGAATGATTCACAGGCACTTATCTCAAAGAACAGAGGAAGGTCAAAATCTAGAAGTAGTTCATGCATGAGTAGAAACAAGTCAAGATCAAGAAAAGATATTGTTTGCTATAACTGTGGTGAGAAAGGACATTACAAGAACCAATGTAAGCAACCTAAGAAGAGCAAGAAAAAGGGAAAAGAAGTGGAGTCTATAGAGTCAAAAGATAATATCACAGCTACAGTGTAGGATGGTGATTATTTAATTTTGTCTCCTTCTGATGATATTTTTTCTTGTGTGTGTCAGGATCTTGAGTGGGTGATTGACATAGGTGCTTCTAATCGTGTTGTCAAGATGGGCAACTATGGCATAACAGACATTATAGGCATGGGTGATATCCATTTAAAGATCAACCTTGGCTGCAAGTTGGTGCTTAAGGATGTGAGGCATGTGGTTGACTTGAGGCTGAATTTAATTTCAGTTGGAAGGCTAGATGATGAAGACTATGATAGCATATTTTAATAGAGGGCAATGGAAGCTCAATAAGAGTTCTCTTGTTATAGCTAATGAAAAGAAATATCATACTTTGTACAGGTTGCAGGCTAAAGCTTATGGTGAGTAGTTAAATGCTACAGAAAAAGACTTCAGCATGGAGTTATGGCATAGGCGACTGGGACACATGAGCGAGAAGGGGCTGCAAGCTCAGCTCTTTCCAAGAGAGAGATATTGTCAGACCTCAAATGTATACATCTGAACCATTGTATTGATTGTTTAGCAGGTAAATAGCATAGAGTTTCATTTGCTAGTCCTGTTTTATCTAGAAAAATGCATGTCTTAGACCGTGTTTATACATATGTATGTGGTCCTTTGAGGACAAAAACTCCTGGTGTATCTGTTGATGCTCTTGGTATAAGTGGTGCACTTTATTTTATCATTTTTATAGATGATTTTTTCAGGAAAGTTTGGGCCTATGCTTTGAAGACCAAAGATCATATTATTAATGTCTTCAAAGAGTTTCATGTTAGGGTTAAAAGGGAGACAGAAAGACAATTGAAATGCATAAGATCAGATAATGGTGGTAAGTATACAGGATTATTTAATGATTATTGTAGGTCACATAGGATCCAATATGAGATGACAGTACCTAGTACACCTCAGCATAATGCAATTGCAGAGAGGATGAACTGCACCATCATGGAAAAGATCATATGTATGCTTTCACAGGCCAAGCTACCCAAAAGGTTTTAGGATTAGGCTTTGAGGACTGCAGTTGATGTGATCAACTTATCACCATGTACAACCCTAGATGATGATATTGCAGAGCATGTATGGTCAGGGAAAGATGTTTCCTATAGGCATTTGAGAGTGTTTGGTTGTCATGCATTTACATATATTCCAGACAATGAGAGGTCCAAGTTGGATGGTAAGTCTAAAGAATGTATTTTTCTTGGCTACTCACATGATCATTTTTAATACAGGCTTTGGGATCCAGAAAAGTAGAAGGTGTTTAGAAGTAGAGACGTAGTCTTCTTTGAGGATCAAACTTTTAAAGATTTGTAGAAGAAGGCACTAGCCAATACTTTTGCAGAAGGATTAGCAGATTGTGACCCAATTACTCCTCCAGTATATCAGGGTGATGGGGGAGATGTGCAGGAAGATAGTGTAGAGCCTGATGTTGATCTACCTACAGGACATGTTGAGCAAGAAGAAGTTGGAGAGCAACTTCCCGTAGAACCTCAGTTGAGAAGATCTTCAAGACAACATCAACCTTCCAGAAGGTACTCTACAGATGAGTATGTTATGCTTACTGATGTAGGTGAACCAGAGAGTTACCAGGAAGCAGTTAAAAGTGAGCAGAAAGTAAAGTAGTTGTAGCTTCAGAAAATTCACACAGATGATAACGATGCAGACATGTTGACAAAGACCTTACAAAAAGAAAGACAGGAGATATGCCGACAGTTGGTCGGTATGGCTTCACATTGTGGAGAAATGAGACAGCCTCCCTTATGGGCTGAAGGGGGAGGTTATTGGGCTGGCAACCCATAGATTCAGTCCATAGTGGGCTTGAACAGCCCACAGCCCATTTCCTCTCTTAACCTAACCCTATTTTATATTAGGGGGGTGTTGTGGTTGCAAAAATAGGCATAAATAGGGCAGCAAGGAAGCAGTTTTTTGTAGCCATGGGATTCCAAAGAAAAGGAGGAGAACAAGGTAAAAAAAGAAGAGAAAGAAAAGGAAGAAAACAAGGACAACGCAAAGAGACTATTCTCAATCATCTAGTAGTGTTCTTATCTCAAGTTAGATCAAATCTACAGTAGACTCTTGCTGTGATTACTTGGAGAGGTTTTAGATATTGTGGACAGTGACGTGATCCTTGTATCTGATGGGGATATAAACAGGAATAACATTTATATAGGAACAAATACTAGAAGACCAAAATATGCAGCGGAATAAAATGGAAACACAATCAAACATAACACCAAGATATACGTGGAAAACCCCTTCAATGTGAAGGGTAAAAACCACGGGGCAAACTAGAGATAATCCGCTATGAGAATAATGAATGTACAAATCTCAATCTCTTGCCCAAAACCCTAGCAACAACCACAAGAGAATAACTGGGATACAAGGATCACGTCACTGCCCACAATATCTAAAACTCCCAAGTAATCACAGCAAGAGCCTACTGTAGATTTGATCTAACCTGAGATGAGAACACTGCTAGATGATTGAGAACAGTCTCTCTACGTTGTCCTTGTCTTCTTCCCTTTCTTTCTCTTCATTTTCTGCCTTGTTCTCCTTCTTCTCTTTGGAATCTCGTGGCTGCCAAAGATCTGCCTCGTTGCTGCCTTTTTATAGCCTTAATCTGCCTCTAAAACGCAGCCATCATACCCCCCTAATCTTAATTAGGGTTAGGTTAAGAGGGGGTGTGGGCTATGGGCTGATAAAGCCCACATGGGCTGAATATGGGCCATTAGCCCAACAACCTCCCCCTTCAGCCCATAAGGGAGGCTGTCCCATAACTCTTCAATGTGAAGTCATGCCGACCAACTGTCGGCATATCTCCTATCTTTCTTTTGGTAAGGTCTTTGTCAACATATCTGCTCCGTTGTCATCTGTATGAATTTTCTGAAGCTGCAACTGCTTCTCTTCAAATACATTTCGAATCCAGTGGTATCTGACATCTATATGCTTTGACTTGGAATGAAACATTGGGTTCTTACACAAATGGATGGCACTTTGGCTGTCACAATGCACCACATAATTTTTCTGTTTCAGCCTCAATTCTTGTAAGAATTCTTTCATCCATAACATTTCTTTGCATACCTCTGTAGCAGCAATATATTCTGCTTCTGTGGTAGAGAGAGCAATACACCTTTGTAACCTGGATTGCCATGACACAGCTCCCCCTGCAAAAGTAAGTACATAACCTGAAGTAGACTTCCTCGTATCTATATCTCTTGCCATATCTGCATCTGTGTAACATGTTAACATAGGTGGTCCACCTCCAAAGCTTAAACAAACCTTAGAGCTCCCTTTGAGATATCTAAAAATCCACTTCACTGCTGCCCAGTGCTCTTTGCCTGGATTTGCAAGAAATCTACTAGTAACACCCACTGCATATGCGATGTCTGGCCTCGTACATACCATTGCATACATTAAACTTCCAACTGCTGAAGCATAAGGAACCTTTTGCATTTTCTCCTTCTCCTCATCACTTGACGGACTCTGTTCTGAGCACAACTTGAAGTGACCTGCAAGAGGAGAACCAACTGGCTTAGCATTGCTCATACTAAATCTTTCCAATACCTTCTCGATGTATTTCTCCTGTGACAACCAAATCTTCTTGGTTTTCCTATCACGGGAAATCTGCATGCCTAGTATTTGCTTTGCTGGCCCCATGTCCTTCATTGCAAAAGACTCACTTAGTTCCTTCTTCAACCTGTCAATTTTAGACATATCTTTCCCAAGAATAAGCATGTCATCAACATAAAGTAAGAGAATAATAAAATCATCACCAAACCATTTGATGTACACACAATGATCTGAAGCCGTTCTTTTGTATCCATTTTCTGTCATAAATGAATCAAACTTTCTGTACCACTGTCTTGGAGCTTGCTTTAGCCCATACAAGCTCTTCTTCAACTTGCAGACAAAATTATCTTTACCTTTGACTTTGAAGCCTTCTGGTTGCTCCATATAAATTTCCTCCTCCAAATCACCATGAAGGAAAGCTGTCTTCAAATCTAACTGCTCAACCTCCAAGTCCTGGCTAGCAGCAATACCAAGAGCAACACGAATAGAAGACATTTTAACAACAGGAGAAAATATCTCTTCAAAGTCAATACCTTTCTTTTGACCAAAGCCTTTCACAACCAATCTAGCTTTGTACTTTGGTTGAGAACAATATTCTTGAGTCTTCAACCTAAAAACCCACTTGTTCTTCAAGGCCTTCATTCCATTTGGTAGCAGCACCAAATCATAAGTGTGGTTCTTCTGAAGAGCATCCATCTCTTCCTGCATAGCAACTAACCACTTCTCTTTCTGCTCACTCTCAACTGCTTCCTGGTAACTCTCTGGTTCACCTGCATCAGTAAGCATCACATACTCATCTGTAGAGTATCTTCTGGAAGGTTGACGTTGTCTAGAAGATCTTCTCAACTGAGGTTCTGCGGGAACTTGCTCTCCTACTTCTTCTTGCTCAACATGTCCTGCAGGTAAATCAACATCAGGCTCTACACTATTTTCCTGCACATCTCCCCCATCACCCTAATATATTGGAGGAATAACTGGGTCACAATCTGCTAATCCTTCTGCAGAAGTCTTGGCCGGTGCCTTCTTCTTCAAATCCTCAAAGGTTTGATCCTCGAAGAAGACCACATCTCTGCTCCTGAACACCTTCTGCTTTTCTGGATCCCAAAGCCTGTAACCAAACTGATCATGTGAGTAACCAAGAAAAATACATTCTTTAGACTTACCATCCAGCTTGGACCTCTCATTGTCTGGAATATGTGCAAATGCGCGACAACCAAACACTCTCAAATGCATGTAGGAAACATCTTTCCCTAACCATACATGCTCTGCAACATCACCATCTAGGGTTGTACATGGTGATAAGTTGATCACATCAATTGTAGTCCTCAAAGCCTCATCCCAAAACCTTTTGGGTAGCTTGGCCTGTGAAAGCATACATCTGATCTTTTCCATGATGGTGCGGTTCATCCTCTCTGCAATTGCATTATGTTGAGGTGTACCAGGAACTGTCATCTCATGTTGGATCCCATGTGACCTGCAATAGTCATTAAACAATCTCGTATACTCACCACCATTATCTGATCTTATGCATTTCAATTTCCTTTCTGTCTCCCTTTCAACCCTGGCATGAAACTCTTTGAAGACATTAATAACCTGATCTTTGGTCTTCAAAGCATAAGCCCAAACTTTCCTGGAAAAATCATATATAAAAGTGACAAAATGCACCACTTATACCAAGAACATCAACAGATCCACCATGAGTTTTTGTCCTCAAAGGACCATATACATCTGTATAAACATGGTCTAAGGCATGCATTTTTCTAGACAAAGCAACACTAGCAAATGAAACTCTATGTTGTTTACCAGCCAAACAATCAATACAAGGGTTCAGATGTATACCTCTGAGATCTGGTAATACCTCTCTCTTGGAAAGAGCTTGCAGCCCCTTCTCGCTCATGTGTCCCAATCGCCTATGCCACAACTCCATACTGAAGTCTTTCTCTGTAGCATTTAACTGCTCACCATAAGCTTTAGCCTGCAACCTGTACAAAGTATGACATTTCTTTCCACTAGCTATAACAAGAGAACCCTTACTAAGCTTCCATTGCCCTTTGTGAAATCTGCTTTCATACTCTTCATCATCTAGTCTTCCAACTGAAATTAAATTCAGCCTCAAGTCAACCACATGCCTCACATCCTTAAGTACCAACTTGTAGCCAAGGTTAGTCTTTAAATGGATATCACCCATGCCAATGATGTCTGCTGTGCCATAGTTGCCCATCTTGACAACACCAAAGTTTCCAGACCTGTATGTAGCAAAAAACTCTCTCCGAGGTGTAGCATGATAAGAAGCACCTGTGTCAATCACCCACTCAAGATCCTGACACACACAAGAAAAAATATCATCAGAAGGAGATAAAATCAAATAATCACCACCCTGCACTATAGCTGTAGTATTATCCTTTGACTCTGTAGACTCCACTTCTTTTCCCTTTTTCTTGTTCTTCTTAGGTTGCTTACATTGGTTCTTGTAATGTCCTTTCTCACCACAGTTATAGCAAACAATATCTTTTCTTGATCTTGACTTGCTCCTACCCATACGTGAACTACTTCTAGACTTTGACCTTCCTCTATTCTCTGAGATAAGTGCCTGTGAATCATTCTGAGATGTTGCTGAACTCTTTCTTCTCAACTCCTCATTCAACAAACTGCTTGTTACTTGACTCACAGTGACAATACCATCTGGTGCAGAATTACTAAGGGAAACCACCAGTGTCTCCTAACTTTCTGGTAATGAACTGAGAAGTAACAATGCCTGCAACTCATTATCAAGAGACATTTTCATAGAGGATAACTGGTTAGTAATACTCTGTATTTCATTCAAATGCTCAGCAATAGAAGCACCCTCTCTATATTTTAGGTTCACAAGTTTTCTGATCAAAAAAGCTTTGTTGCCAGTTGTTTTTCTTTCATAGAGACTTTCTAATTTTTTCCAAAGAGAATATGCAGAAATTTCAGTAGAAACATGGTGAAAGACACTATCATCAAGCCACTGTCTAATAAACCCAATTGTTTTTCGATCTAACCTCTTCCACTCATCATCTATCATAGTTGTAGGTTTTGCACTATCCCCCTGCAAAGGTCCATACAAATCTTTGCAATACAAGAGATCTTCCATTCTTGGTTTCCATATCATCCAATTATTTCCATTCAAACTAATAATGCGAGAAATATTACTGGCCTCCATGTTCAAATACAAAAATTAAATCACCAAAACCCCGCTCTGATACCAGTTGATGGGGATATAAACAGGAATAACCTTTATATAGGAACAAATACTAGAAGACCAAAATATGCAGCGGAATAAAATGAAAACACAATCAAACAGAACACCAAGATATACGTGGAAAACCCCTTCAATGTGAAGGGTAAAAACCACGGGGCAAACTAGAGATAATCCACTATGAGAATAATGAATGTACAAATCTCAATCTCTTGCCCAAAACCCTAGCAACAACCACAAGAGAATAACTGGGATACAAGGATCACGTCACTACCCACAATATCTAAAACTCCCAAGTAATCACAGCAAGAGCCTACTGTAGATTTGATCTAACCTGAGATGAGAACACTGCTAGATGATTGAGAACAGTCTCTCTGCGTTGTCCTTGTCTTCTTCCCTTTCTTTCTCTTCCTTTTCTGTCTTGTTCTCCTTCTTCTCTTTGGAATCTCGTGGCTGCCAAAGATCTGTCTCGTTGCTGCCTTTTTATAGCCTTAATCTGCCTCTAAAACGCAGCCACCACACCCCCCTAATCTTAATTAGGGTTAGGTTAAGAGGGGGTGTGGGCTGTGGGCTGATAAAGCCCACATGGGCTGAATATGGGCCATCAGCCCAACAGTATCCTAGTTATTATCTTGTGATTGTTGCTATTGTTTAGGGCAAGAGATTGAGATTTGTATATTCATTATTCTAATAGTGGATTATCTCTAGTTTGCCCCGTGGTTTTCACCCTTTATATTAGAGGGGTTTTCCATGTATATCTTGGTGTTTTATTTGATCGTGATTTCATTTAATTTCACTGAATATAATGAACTACTTGTATTTGTTCATATACAAATGTTTTTTGTCCTGAGAATCTTTCCCCCCAGAGTCTCTCCGGGTGAGCTCAGGCTAAATCAGGAGAAGAGAGTGAGCCCGAAAAGGAGTGGATAAACATTAGATCAGAGCAAGGCGCAATGGCACAGATACCTACTAGGATGAGGCATAGCAGGAATTTAACCCACATCTCGTTGAGCTGCTCCAGCAAAGCCCAATTTGTAGGACTGGGGATAAGACTCGCAGACCTTTTGAGAGAACGCAATAGACTAACTTGAGTAAGTACCAGCCAGGCAAAAGGCTTAATCTGAAAGTGCAAGGGTTGGATTCATCACGCTCTAATCATCAAAATAGTTGTTCCAATCCGAAGGAGCTTATCAACTACATCCACATAAACAAGAGTCTACTAATCCAATATTTCTTGTCATAGAGTCTAGTTCAATATTTCTTCTTGTCCTTCAGCGACAATTGTGCCAGATCCCGTAACTTCAAATAGAAAGCAACATTCATTCTGAAAGGCATATGGAGCGCTCCCATCCCACTCCGAACAAAGTTCAGTACTCTTCGGTCCCACTCTGTAAAGAGTTCAGTACTGTTCGGCCTCTATTTAGTTTGGTCGGTCTTCAAAACCAAGGGCTCAACAAATTTGTGACCCTACGTATAGGAAACTCATCCAGAAGAACTGGAAATATTGAAGCTGTTCTATCAGTTGAATCTTTGGATGCTTCATCAAGAGAAGACAACTTTTCTAGGAGAGATTGAAGTTGATCTCTTGTTACAATATTCATCAGAATAATGATCCCAGTTCCAGGAGAGAGGTGAAATTTGTGTGGAAGAGGATGATGAGTCGACGAAGATAGATTCGGTAATTATCATTATTATAAAAGTATATATTAGTTTCAAAGAAAAAAATTTGTACAGCTTTATAAAAAGATTTCTTTTTGTTGATGCATGGACTAATCTTCTCCGGAACTGAGTTAGTTTAATACGGGAAGTGACAAGGTGGTTCGATGTCATCGGACTCGTCTCATTTGGACTCGTGTCCTTGGGGTTCGATCAAGATGATCCGATAAAGTTTACTTGAGACAACTTGGTTCGCGCTTTTGCTAATACTAATGTGTTAAGTCATATTTTGGTTGTCGGAAGTAAAAGCTGATTCAAACCCAACTTGGTTGCCAGACTTTACTAAGTTAAGATGATCCTTATAAGATTGTATCACGGCACTCTTGATAATACACTAAGTTAATAAATTGGTTAGATATATCATATATATATATATATATATATATATATATATATATATATATATATATATATATATATATATATATATATATATATATATATTCTGAGTTTAAATTAGATGAACTTATGAAACTTCTTTTTATAGTGGGTTTCTTGAGCTATTATCTTTGAATGGTATGTTGCTTGTGGGAATATGGTATGTTGATCTTGGGCACAAGTATTGTTGATTTCTATTGAGTCTGAGATGGTGTAATGCTTTAACACATTACGTGTCTCAAATGGTGGGTATGGATGGTTAATGAGATGAGACGGAGCCATTGAGTACCAACGTGCCTACCACATAGTACCATGGTATTAATCGCTTGACACTAAGGTATCGATCATGTGGCATCGGGGTGTCAATCGCTAACACCGAGGAGTTGATCGTTTAGTGCCAAGGTATCAATTGTTTGATGTCGAGGAGTCGACCACCTAGTGTCAAGGTGCCGATTGCTTGGTGTCGATGTGTTGATCGCATGACATCGATGTGTCAACCACGTACACCAAAGTGTTGGCCATGTGGTGTCGGAGAGTCGACCATGTAACGTCAAGACATCGTCCATATCATTTTTCCCATAACGGGTATTTATCAAGAAAAGTGTCATAATATACTCAATCAAACACACCTTGATTAATTGAATAAGTTCATCTCCACAAAATTAAATTAAATTAAATTTTTAAAAATTTATTACAGAATAAATAAATAAATATTTATGTCATATAATTTTATAAAAGAAGTGAAAATATTTTTAGTAAAATGGATTACAAAGACTAATGAAGTAACTATTTATGTTGTATTTTCATTTGGTATTTTCCACTTGAAATGAGTCGGACAAATTTTTAGTACGTGAAAAATTAAATGTACTGCACTATGTTATAGAACCAAATGGGTGTGCCTAAACAAAAACTCTATGTGGGTTTCCAAATTGTCCAAAAGATTAATTATGATAAATTATATTATGTGAAATTATAGCTTTCCATATCCACTTGCTATTCTTCGTTAGAAAGCGCTACTATTGTCTACTTGAGAAGATTCAGAGAAGTGAATTTGTCTATTTGGCGACATTACGAGTCGTTGATTGACAGTGTCATGTGCTTGGACAACCGTCCATCTTATCACATCCAAGAAACATAATGCTGCTGTACTGAACTGAGCTAGACGTATGCCAGAAAGACTGATGACATGATTAATAAACATATTCTATTGGTTCTAGCTGTTCCAAGGCAGAGAGAAAATTAAATCGATGAATCTTCTAGTTTGATTCTGGGAACGTAATTCCATAGGTCGATAAAGTCTATTTGTTCAGTTTCATGTGACGTTTCTTTGGTCATATTTGTCAAATGAACCGTCTTTACTACGTATGTATGAGTTTTCAATTTGTGTTCTGCATAATCGATAATGAGCTTCTTCTGTCTTTGTTACACACACTTGAGTTGTGTGTTGCATTTTTATATTTTGCAGAATCAGCTTCTGTCTTTGTTAAGATTCAACGAGGAAGGTGAGGAAACATCTCCTGCATCCCTTTCCATCTTAGAAATGGCGCCATATATATCCTCCATTTACTTTTACTAGTGCATGCTATCAGATGTGATCACACTCTCTCTAATCATGCAATGACATAAGTTAATAGTCCTCGGTTGGTGTCATACTAAACTAACAACTTCATGTTTCGTTATAAGAAAAGAACATAGCTATTACATGTTGTATTATGGGAAATTATTTATTTATGCAATGTTTTCGATCATTTGAATGGTCTTTTTTGGAGTAAAATGTTCAAAAATTTCAACAACATCTTCTTGTAAATTCAATTGTCTTTGCTTCTTATGTTACATCAGTTCTTGTAAGATTCCTGATTAGTTCTACATAAGAAGTGAACAAGATTAAGATTGACTTATAAGAATATGATGAGTATATTATTATTAATTTTAGCTTAAATATTTTGATCAATGATTTAATTTAAACGAAGTTGATAGACCAGTTAACCTATGGATCGCGACATTTGGGCATGATAAAAAGGAACCAATTGCTCCATAATTTTACCAAATATCGTATTCTCAGTCTCCATGATTCCTCCACTCTGAGAGAGTACATCACGTCTAGAGAGCACACTTGTAGGTGTCTATGCAATGAAGAAAAATCTAAGAAATCCTGCCTTTCGATGTGAGATACCAAATGGAAAACAGGGTCTATTTTGCACAGGGAACTCTTCTCTCCCCTTATAGAAATAGGGTTATTTCTATAGAAAATACCAATAGATACTCTCCATTTTATTCTTGCTATTTAATAATACTTCTAATTTTAAAAATACTTAAATTATTCATTAATTTTTTTTTGTCTATTATAATCTTTTGGGGTTTTCGGCTAGTTATATTATTTTGATTATCATAATAAAAATTTTATAAGATCTACATGAAAACATGATAAATGATCTATTCCGACCTCAATCAAAATTAGTTATAAGTCTATAAATATAATATTGTAATTGTTTATGAGTAATGACAACTAAAGACACACAATATCACTTATAATATTTTTAGCATCTTAATAACATATTATTAAAAAATAATCATAAACAAGAGTATTGTTTGAGGAAAAAATAGAAGAAGGGTATCTTTGAAAAATATTTAAAATAAGAATATTTTTCTAGAAAAAATCGCCTAAGAAAGTACGAGTGACATTGACGACATAGACACCTAAAAATGTTTTCGCTCCCACGTTCTTCGGATGCTAGCCAGACAGACACCTCATCGGTACGCGTAGTGACTGGTGATTTCACACTATTCGTGCGAACTGCCTCGTCACATGAATCATGCAGCTGCGTAAAATTGACGTCACACAGCATGTCAACGGGTTGGGATTTTGCAAGTCAATAAAATTATTTCCATTCAATCTTGCGCGGATCTCAATTGATTACTCCAGAAAAGGAGAATTTAACTCGAATCTTTACCTGATTTGTTATTTGAGTAGAGGAAGGGGACCATGAGTGTCTTTAATCACGAAGGCAAGTGTTCCACTGTGGGCGAAGCTCCAATTCCAGTAGGGCCACGTGACGAGCACATGCACAGCGGGGAGACAGGGGAGGGGAGGGGGTTTTGCCGTCATACTGGAATACGGGTGAGTGGTAAGGGAAACCACCGGAAGGAAAAGTGGCATTTTTCTTCCTTTTTCTCCTCCGTCTCTTCTTAGAATCCGTCCATTTATTTCCCTCTTTCAGCCGACCTATTCGCTTGCCTGATCTCCGGAATGGCTTCCGCTGTGATCCGCCTTGTACGCCGGCCCGCCGCCGTAAGCTCCCTAACCCGATGAGATCCTCGATTCTTGCATTCCCCCTCTTTCATCTCTGCTCTCTATCTCTTTCGGTCTTTTTGCTGCAAGCGAATGATGGGTTTCTTTTTGTGTTTTCTTGACACAAAACCCCCCTCGAGATGTGCAATTCGACGTTTGCCTTGCGTTCTTCTTCGGCAGAGATGAAATCTTTTTCTTCTTTCGTTGTATAAACGGCTGAATTGTATGGTGAAAATCCTGATGGGAAGACAATGGGTGGGGAGGAGATGGTGAGATGTAGATGGGTGGCATCCCCTTATCTGGTGTTATGATGCAGCTTAAATATCTTTTAGGGTTTTTCTTGAGTCAAATGTTTTTATACCTATAAAGTTTCTGAGTTCCGATTGCGAGTTATATGCTTCTATCATTTTTGTGCATAGTATCCCTGTCTACTAATCATCATTAGATGCACTTAATTTTCTTAGTTTGTATGTCCTGACAGGCTCTACTCATTGCAAGAAGTTGTAGACATGTCCGGCAAGTAAGCCATCATATGCTTCCAGGTGATTTTTCTGTATATCACAATTGCACTTCATCGTAACGGTCACCTCAATCTCACATCATATATTTTTTTCAGGTGGCTTGGTGTGCTCGAAGCCTGCGAGGTTAGGTCTTGGGAGGGACCTTTTTGGTTTTGTTGCTTGTGAATGTTGCGTGTTTGTGTTCTTTAATATCATACATAAGTGAAAATTGCAGGGAACTTACAATGCTGCTCCCAAGGGCCTCTCCTTATCAAATGTGGAGTAGGTCATTTGCTTCTGAGAATGGTATGCACTTGCAGATGCTTATTTTGCCTGCTTTTGCCGCATTAGAAATTATCTCCATTGTCCTGTGATTTGTTTGGAAATGAAGTTTGTTAATTGAAAAAAAGTCTCTTCAGGTGACTTGGTCGATGCTGTTGTTCCCTTCATGGGTGAATCTATTACTGATGGAACTTTAGCTACCTTCTTGAAAAGTATGTACTTTGCCCTTTTCTCCATGCGTATAAACATAGTTGTTGATGCTTATGCGGGCGTTCTGTTACATATATACATAAGTTGTAACCTCAAAGATCCCTGAAATAACCGAAAGTTTGATAAACAAGGTCGAAAAATCTGTTTTTGGGGGGGTGGGTTTGTGATATCAAATTGCTCCTATCTGAAACACTTAGGGGAAAGTTCTCATAAATGCATGTAATGCGCTTGTCCTTTTACATTCCGAATATGCTAATTGTCTTATGGCCATGAAATCTGGCACAGAACCTGGTGATAGGGTTGAAGTTGATGAACCGATTGCCCAGATTGAGACTGATAAGGTACTAATGTTTGATTTTTATAGTGTAACTGGTTGCTCAGAACTGTTCTCATCATCGAATCTTTGTTTCAGGTGACTATTGATGTAAATAGTCCTGAAGCTGGAATTATCCAAAAGGTCAGAGGTCATCTTAATTTGGCTTCTGATAATTTTCTTCTATATAGTTGATTCTTCCTTCTCGCAGTTCATACAAAATTCAGTGGTTTTTGCTGTTGACAGTTTGTAGCCAAGGAAGGTGATACTGTGACACCTGGAACTAAGGTTGCTGTGATATCCAAGTCTTATCCTAGCGACACACATGTTGCCCCATCAGATGATAAAGTGGTCAAAGATGCTCAACCACCATCACCTCCTACTGGTGCTCCCCAGCCAACTCCTCCAACAGAGAAGATTGACAAACAAGTGCTTAAGGAAGAAGGTTCTACCAAAGAAAAGCCTAAAGTACCCTCAGCTGCAACCCTCCCCAAAACCTCACCTTCAGAACCTCAGTTACCTCCCAAGGAAAGGGAAAGACGAGTAAGTCGCTTGGGTTTGCCTATCAGAATTATGTTGACTGCAGATTTCGTGTCCAATTAAGACAATGATAAATTATTCAATTGTTCTTGAAATACAGCTTCAGTCTTTTGAACTTCAATTCCTTTTACAGGTTCCAATGCCTAGGCTTAGAAAAAGGGTGGCTACACGTTTGAAGGATTCTCAGAACACATTTGCAATGTTAACTACCTTCAATGAAGTTGACATGTAGGTGTTCCTGACACTAATTAGTTGTAGTCCTTAAGCATATGTTTATTTTGTGACTGCCAGACTTAGTGTCGCAATGAAGATGCTTTATTGTCCTGAGCACCATGAGTTTAAACTGTAGAAACAGCTTGTTTGCTTTGTTAGGGTAAGGCTATGGCAAATTGACTTGCTGTGTCCATGTTCTGGTTTAAGAATTTCATATTGTGTTTTGTACAGTTACAGCCTCTCAGTACATTTACATTTATAAGGATAAGAATTTTATTTATGTGCCTTTATATTAACATGCTGGAATAATGTGGCAATGCAACGCATATGACCTGTATTTGTTTACGTGTAACCCTTCATTATATAATATCCAGTTTGGTTTGATGGATGTTTTTTAACTCCTAGCTGAACTGTTGAAAAGTTGTTCACTTTTATAATTTTCAAACCAAAGTAACTAGTTAAGATAATTCAGACTATTAGCTGAATCCCCAGTTTGGTTCAGTTTTCTTGTTTAGTTACTTGGTTGACCTTTCCCAGACCCTACAGAAGCAAGGGTCTCATGTGCCCTTTAGCCTAAGTTTGTCTAACATTTTCCATCTATTAGTTCCACTTTGCAACTGTCAAATCAACAACTTGATGATTCTGTTTATTATACACATCCAATTGTATTCATGGTTGCTTTTCTGGTAAATATGCATAATCTAGTACCTTTAAGTCATGAACTCCATATTGTAGGACAAATCTGATGAAGCTTCGGTCTGAATATAAAGATGCCTTTGTAGAAAAGCATGGTGTGAAGTTGGGTCTCATGTCAGGTTTTGTTAAGGTATGTAATGGTGATAAGCAATAAAGAGATATTTTTGTTGATGACTTGCTTCTTTATATTTTGTGATTTTCATGTCTCAGGCTGCTGTTTCTGGACTCCAAAACCAGCCAATCATAAATGCAGTCATCGACGGGGATGATATTATATATAGAGACTATGTTGATATCAGTATAGCTGTTGGCACACCAAAGGTATGTTGATATCATGGAGTGTTCCATCAAGATTCAATAGTATGGTTGGGTTAATCAATTGTTAAATTTTTTTCAGGGCCTTGTGGTTCCAGTTATCAGGAATGCTGGTAGGTTGAATTTTGCGGGGATAGAGAAAGAGATCAATAACCTCGCAAAGAAGGCAAACAATGGGACAATATCAATTGATGAGATGGCTGGAGGCACATTTACGATTTCCAATGGAGGAGTCTATGGGAGTCTTTTGAGCACACCTATAATCAACCCCCCACAAGTAATTCACCTAATTTGCAAACAGAGTTGTCTGTTCCATGTCTTGTGGCTTAACCCTGATGTGTCTGCATCTTTTCTGCAGTCTGCCATCTTAGGCATGCACTCCATAGTGTCCCGTCCGATGGTGGTCGATGGTAACATTATTCCGAGGCCGATGATGTATGTTGCTCTGACTTATGATCATCGGCTGATCGACGGTAGAGAGGCTGTATTCTTCCTGCGACGCATCAAGGATGTGGTTGAAGATCCTCGCCGGCTGCTTCTCGACTTATAGGCACATTCAATACGGACAGCAGTATATCTTCTTTTTCTGTCACTGAATAATTTCCGCTTGAAACCAAAATTTTGATAGGCACAGCGTGTTTTGTCTTTTAATGCAAGTTCGGTGGCAGGTCTGTTCCTGACCAACGAAGTGCATGATGGCTTTCATAACTGTTGAAATTAAGTTGTATTATTTGAACTTGTCAATGAATTTGGATTCAGCAATCATGTCAAATAGTAAAGCAACTATTTTGAGCTGCATAACCGGAACTACAAGTTTTTGTCTGATAAAATATACGGTGTGGAATTGAAATATCACTTCGTTCAGCACCGGAATACCCTAGGCCTTTCCAGTTAGTTCAATGATGTTATGATTTCGAGTATGTCTAAATTTGTGTTCTTCCTCTTGTTTGATTTCACTCTTTTCGTAATAGATCTACATATGTTTGAGCCTTGACCAGAGATTTGACATCGCATTTTGGTAACAGCTTGAGATTAGTTCAATTGATGTTACGCTTTCAAGTACGTCTAAATTGTGTTCTTCCACTTGTTTGATTTCACTCTTTCCGTGATAGATCTATATATGTTTGAGCCTCGATCAAGAGATTTGGCATCGCATTTTGGTAACAGAGCTTGAGATTAGTTCAATGATGTTGTGTATGTTTGAGCCTTCATCAAGAGATTTGACATCGCATTTCGGTAACAGCTTTAGATTTTTCTCTGGCCTCGGAGTGATGGGATGTCTGATATTTGTTTCTTTTCTTTCTCTCATATTAGATTTTTCGGTAACAGCTTTCGGTAACAGCTTTAGCTTTAGATTTTGCTTTTCTTTCTCGCATTTCGGTAACATCGCATTTCTTTTCTTTCTCTCATGTTATCCGGTTATTTAATCCGGCCATCACCGGATAACAGCTTTAATCCGGTGACGTGTATCCCACTAATTCACCAGGTCCGGGTGCGTTGCTGGCCGTCGGGAACATACAACGATTGGACTTCACTGATGGTGGTGGCATCTGCACCCTCCTGCTGTAGAGTACCACTGCGATTCGTAGTGCGCCATCCACGATGGTATCAGTTCAACGTGCCATGTATTGTATCGAAGCGGTGGTTCGATGATCACCCCAACATTCATTTAATGAACGAGTGCAAGAAAGCAGGATGGCAGGATGTAGTACCGGACCGATCAGCAGCTGTCAGGCACACATCCACTTGGTTCGTGGCCGACAACGAATCAACGGTACCGCCACGACATGAAAACGTCCAACGATCCATTTAAAGGAGCATAGTACAAACCACACCATTCGAGGAATCAAATGTAACCACAGTTGACATTTGGTTTTTAGATATATGGATCTGGAACCAATCCTCTTATTTCATGTCAGAGAGAGGCGTTCGATCCTAACATCAATTAGAGGCTCCAGCAAGCAAACAAGGAAGTGGATTTAAGTCATCAGGAGGGAGGGAAGACATGGTATGTTTCAACTCACCATCAGGCTGATCACAACTAATGATAGAGAGAGATCACAGTTGAAATAGCAAGCACGACTAACTGATACACGAACGAAGATCCCAGAAATAAATTGGATCAACCATCAAACACAAGGACATGGCCATTCGAATAACAAAGAAAGTATGCTTTCCTTTCCCACCCTTGTCGTCCATATAAGCTGTTTTCCAAACAATTCTGTGCTGATCTTTTCTACGTTAACCATTTTTCACTCCAATTTTTTATGGTCAAACAAAGAGTAGGACATCCAAAGCGTATCATGGGTCTCGTGAACCACAGGGGGTATTGATTATTGATTTCTCATTATTCACTGATGCACCACATGAGAAGGTCTGATGTAACTTGGATGATCCATCAAATGCGTGAAATCATTACTTTTTTTTTTAATTCTACAAGAACGTTTGAGTAAGTTATATCTCACCTTTATACATCAATCCTGTGTTCTTCAGCTTTTAGGATCTCTTTTCTGTCCTTTTGTCTTTTTCCTAGTTTCTCTTCCTTCGATCTCCTTTTCTTGGAATGACACTTTCTTGAACTCCTTGTCCGGCACAACCTAGTTTCTGCATCAGAATCATTACAAGTAGGTTGGTTTCTCACCATCTTGGGAAGAGAAACCATGTTATTGACTCACTATCAGAATTCATCAGAATCTCAGGGCCAATAACATGGTTTTCCCATTCTTCCTTCACCCGCACATCATGACTTGGCGAGTCACCATCTTTGATCAGAACATGTCTGTGAAAGATATGGACCAGCTTCATCCCATTCTTGAACCTACAGAGCAAAAACCATGATTATGTATACTTGCAAAGGTAGATGCATCAGGTAACAAGTAGGTTGGTTTCTCACCATCTTGGGAAGAGAAACCATGTTATTGACTCACTATCAGAATTCATCAGAATCTCAGGGCCAATAACATGGTTTTCCCATTCTTCCTTCACCCGCACATCATGACTTGGCGAGTCACCATCTTGATCAGAACATGTCTGTGAAAGATATGGACCAGCTTCATCCCATTCTTGAACCTACAGAGCAAAAACCATGATTATGTATACTTGCAAAGGTAGATGCATCAGGTAACAACTATGCGCCTAGGTGCTACCATAAATATCTAGAATGCTCTTAACCATCTCGAGGATAACAACTATGAGGCATACGGTAAAATAATTTATAACCTCGAGTGAAGAAACTCTTCGACTTGTGTGTCTCTAAGACCATCATCTTCATGCGTGCAGCAGTCTTCCGGATCTTGTTTGCTTGATGGCCATGGGATGGCAGTTTTCTTGTTCTCCTGCTTGTGCCTTGAGCTAGAAACCCATATGTGGTGAATTTGTGTGATGCTTCCCGCCCCTACTTTTGCGTCTGTGTTTCTTGGATCTATCCTCAAGCTTAGCTTCCAACTCCAATTCCTGCTTCCGAGCTCACCACATTTCAGTAACGTCAACAGTTCGATTTGCTGATGAAGAACAGAGGGCATCAATAAAATTAACAAAGATAAATGAAATAAATACATATTACATCAAAAAAAACCTTCAGGTATTTCTTTAAGAAATAGATTATATTAGATTGGAATATAAAAAATAGCACTTGCAGCTCCACTACATGATTTGCTAAGTGGTTGGTCATGGTTTCTCAGAATCATGATTAAATTAGACACTAATTAACAATTTAACTAAATGGACTTTATCAGTATGCTCATGGAAGAAGACATTTACTTTTCAAAAATTTACAATCTTCATGCTTGTTATCCTTGTGCTTTGGTCTAGCAAGTAACACCAGGAGAACAAGAGGGCAGATGAGACTGGCTGTGATCTGACTCATAAACCTGGCTGATCTACCATCTCCCAATTTCAGTGGACATAATATCACAGAAAAAGCATTCAGCTCCCAACATCAAACACGCTAAAGCCCTTTTATTTATATACGTATATCATTTGAGTCAGCTGCATATGTGTATATTGTTGGAAAAGATAGAAGATAAGAATAATTATCGAAGAAGCTTGATTGCATTCATATGTCCCTCTCCTATTTATACAGGTTAGGAGGGAGGATTTCCCTCAACAGAGTAGAGAGATTTCCTCATATAGTTAGGGAAATCTTATCTGCTATCATGCCCCCGTAAGATGGTGCTCCTATCAAGGACATCAATCTTGGATCGATGTAATGTAAAAAGGTGACGAGCGAGAGGCTTCGTGAGTGAGTCGGCTAACTGATCAGCCGAATGGACATGAGATACTCGTAGTTGAAGGCGGACAACTTGATCTCGCACAAAATGGAAGTCGATAGCAATATGTTTCATGCGGGAGTGGAACACCGGATTAGCATACAGATAGGTAGCTCCGACATTGTCACAATATATTATAGGAGTGGAGTTGATGTTGAGTTCTTTGAGCAGATTTGTGACCCAATTGAGTTTTGCAGTGGCAGTGACGATGGCATGGTATTCAGCTTCAGTTGTAGACCGTGTGACTATCTTTTGCTTTTTAGAACTCCAACTGATTGGATTAGCGCCAAGGAAGATAATATACCCCGATGTGGATGTTCGATCATCAAAGTTTCCTGCCCAATCAACATCGGTAAAGGCATGAAGCTGAAGTGGAGAGTGTTAACAAAGAAAGACACCATGATTGAGGGTCCCCTTAAGATATCGTAGGATTCGTTTGACCGCAGACCAGTGCATAGTAGACGGCCTCTGCATAAACTATGATAATTTGTTGACTGCAAATGAGATGTCGGGACGGGTGAGAGCTAAGTACTATAGGGAACCAACGACTTGTCGGTATTGAGTGGGTTCCGTAGCAGGACTTCTATCAGATAATTTGAGAGAGCCACTAGCAGATAGAGGAGTTGTAACCACATTTGTGTCCTGCATGTTTGTTTTGAATAATAAATCTTGAATGTACTTTCTTTGTGACAGAAAGAGACCAGAAGATGTGAATGTAGCCTTGACACCTAGAAAGTAGTTCAGGGGTCCTAGATTTTTAAGCGAGAATCGATCTGCCAACTGTTTGATGAACGATTGGATTTCTACGGGGTTGTTGCATGTGACAATGATGTCATCCACATATATCAGAATATATATTGTGTCGCTATGGAGTTATCTCAAAAATAACGAGGAATCAGATTTAGAGTTGAGAAAGCCAACTGAAGTCAGAAAAGAGCCAAGTTCTGTGTACCAAGCTCTTGGAGCCTAACGAAGTCCATAAATAACTTTTCGAAGTTTGCAGACATGCCTTGGATACTAAGGATGAGTGAAACCAAGAGGTTGTGGCATAAAAACATCTTCAGTTAGAATCTCTTGTAAACAAGCATTATTAACATCCAATTGGCATAATTGCCAGCCCTTAGTGGTGGCCAAACTCAGGATAAGTCTGATTGTAGTGGGTTTAACAACGGGACTAAATGTCTCAGTGAAATCAACTATAGGTCTTTGATGAAACCCTTTGGCGACGAGGCGTGCCTTATATCGGGCAATAGAGCCATCGGGGTTCCACTTAACTTGAAAAACCCACTTACACCCAATGATGTTTTGTGTATAATGAAAGGGTACTAGATCCCATGATAAGTTATGGAGGAGGGCATTATATTCCTCACACATGGCGGTACGCCAATGCGAAAATTTTTGAGCTTAAGTGAAGGTGGTGGGTTCAACGGTGGTGGATGATGAATCCATGATAGTATGAAGATCAAGGACTTGATGCGGTTTGAAAATACCACTCTTAGAGCGTGTGGTCATAGGATGGTTGGAGACTACGGGACCGTGAGGTTGTGTTGTTGGAGGAAGCGGTTGAGAGTCATTGACACAGGCCAGGTCAGGTGGAGGTACATCAGGGTCACTTGGCCGAGAAGGAGTTAAAGATAAAAATTGTGATCCTGAACCAAGTACCCCAATAGTTGGAAAAGAAAGAAGTGGAGTAAGAATGGAGGGAATGGGCAATTGCTAAACCAGAGGAGTGGAATAGTGTGGATCAGAACTGGACGATGTCATGGGAGGCTCGTCTGGTTGGATCGGAGGTATACTCCAATGAGGAATGGCTAATGAGGTGGTCTGCATGGTAAGAGAGGTATGGTTTTGAAAAGCGAAGACAGATTCAACAAAAATAGCATGACGTGATATAAAAATTTTGTGAGTGTAGAGATTATGTTAGAACCCATGCAGATTCTAAACTTAGGGTTGATCTCTTTAGGGGATCGGCCTCCTTGAAACTCTATAGGAGTTCCTCCCTCCAAGTTGCTGCTCAAAGGTTGTAGAAAAGATTCATCTATTGCTTATCAAAAGAGGATGAATACATGGCTATTTATAGGGTTTCTAAACCCTAACTCATAATATGACTCCTACTCAATTAAGACTCCTACTCAAGACTCATATTCCTTTACAACTCTTAATTCTTCTTTAAGAAATAACCTCCAAACCCTAGCTGGCCTCTTCACATCTTTAATAGGGGTCAGTTTAGGTAGATTTTACATGAATGCCTCTCTTAATTGGGACTCTCCTAGCTAGAGTCCTGACATATTATAGTAGTGGAAAGCATTATGTTCAAGAGAGTAACCTATAAAAACGTAAGGATTATATTGTGATGTTAACTTATGAAAGGCATAGGGACAACCATGGATAACATAGACAACCAAATACTAAGTTTATGAAGGTTTGAGGGTTTGTGAAATAGTGTGTCAAAAGGGGATTGGTATTGTAGGACTGGTGTAGGCATTCTATTAATAAGGTAGACGACAGTTTAAAAGGCTGTCGTCCAAAAGTTTAAAGGTATGGAGGCTTGATGGAGAAGTGTGAGCCCAGTTTCTACTATATGCCGATGTTTGCGTTCGGCGGAGCCAACAAGTTGAGGAGTATACCAAGGAGACTTGAGGTGTTGGATACCACAAGCTGAGAGATATGATGCTAGGGCTTGATATTCACTGCCACCATCAGAGTAAACCGTTTTGATAGTAGACTGAAAGTGGTTTTCGACCAACTTTCAAAAAGTGGGTAAGATGGTCGAAACATCAGATTTATGGTGAAGAGGATATAACCATGTATACTTAGTGAAGTGATCTACAAAAATGACATAAAATCTGAATTTATCAAAAGACAGGATTGGAGTAGGGCCCCAAACATCTGTATAAATAATTTTAAATGGTTTAGAGGTGGAAATGGAAGATGAGCCAAATGGCTGTCGATGACTTTTATTACTAAGACATGCATCACAATGCAGTATAGAACTATATGATTTAAAAATAGGAAGAGAGAAACGAGAAAGTAATTTTTGCTGAATAAGGGACGAGGGATGACCAAGACGACGATGCCACACATCAACTGGAGTCGCAACGAAAGAATGAACAGTGGGCTGGATTATTTATGGAGCTAACGACCATACATAAATGTTGCCTCTATTCGGGCCCTCGACCAAGGATGCCCCCGTGCTCAAGTCCTTAACAAGAAAGGAATCAGGAAAGAATTCAATTGAAGTATTGTTATTTTTGCAAAATTGAGAAACAGAAATGAGGTTGCGTTTAATATTAGGGGCACATAAAATATCATCGAGTGTAAATGTGGTAGTATAAGAAGTAAGCGTTGTGGAACTAGTATGAGTTATAGGAAGGCCTTTACCGTCACCGATGATGATATCTTCATCGCCACCATAGGGATTGTGGAGAGACAAATTATGAAGATCAGAAGTGATGTGATGGGATGCTCCAGAGTCCACAATCCAATTGGGCTGGCTAGTTGTCGGAGTAGTGAGGAGATTTACGTGAGGCCAGTGTGACTGAGTATGAAGGTGGGGTTAAGACCGACAAACTTTAGCGGAGTATTCGATTTTATCACACAGTTGGCAAACGACCCGTCGTTGTTGACTTGAAGGGGCAGGATGCCAAGGCGGACGAGTATTGGAGTTGCCACTTTGCGAGAAGTTATGATTAGGAGGATAAGGGGGGTGTTGCGTGGGACCCATAGGATCAAGAATACCTTTGATGATGTTCGGAGGGTACCGAGTGTTCTTCCTCTTAGACTTATAACTGACTTGAGCTGTGATAGATGGTCCAGGCAGTTTGTCCGCATGCTTCAAATACATCTCATAGTCAGTCAACTTGTCATAGAGTTCTTCAAAGGAGACTGGCGAGTCGTGTGCCCGAATTGTAGCTGTCAATTCCTTGTAGTCGTCTCCAATACCATTTAGGGTATGGATGATGATCTCCTCATCACATAGGGAATGACCTATCAAAGCCAAGTCAACGATGATAACTTTGATATTTTGTAAATAATCAATGATAGTACTTTCCTCTTATTTGGTCACCATCAACTTGGTTAGAAGACTGAGCTTGCGACTACGCAAATGATTCGCCAAGGTTGGTTGCAGTTTAGACCACGCATCGGTAGCAGTCACACATGCAAAAATCAATGGAGCGACGGATCCAGCCTAGCAAGTCGTATCCAAATAAGAGATTAGAAAATTGAGCCCGCCAGGACGCATAGTTGCCACCCTTTGATAATTTGAAAGGGATTAGCATGGCAGCATTGATGGAGATAAGCCCTGTAGGAGAAGAATTGTGAGTCCCTACAGAAATAGGAACTGGAATATCAGAAGAAGATAATGAAGACATCGTAGCCCCCTTTTTTACTTTATTTTATTTTTTCTTTTACAGTAGGACTTCACGAAAGGTGGAGGAAATGGGGGAGGAAATGAGTGAGAAGAGTAGCTGCTGCTGCAGATCTCTGCAGCTACGGTTACGGCTGTGGCTGTGGCTACGGCAGCGACTGCGGCGGAAGCTGCAGCGATGAGGAAGCTGCAGCGATGCTCAAGGAAACTGCAGCGGGAGAAATCTGCGAGAAATCTACAGCGATGCAGCGGCTGCGGCTGCGGCTGCGGCAGAAGCTGCAGCAGATGAGGAAGCTGCAGCGATGCTCAAGGAAACTGCAGCGGGAAAAATCTGCGAGAAATCTGCAGCGATGCAGCGGTTGCGGCTGCGGCGGAAGCTGCAGCAGATGAGGAAGCTATAGCGATGCTCAAGGAAACAGCAGCGGGAGAAATCTGCGAGAAATCTGCAGCGATCTAGTTGAGGAAGAAGACACCGCCGTTAAGGAGGCAGTGGGAGAAGGACAGGTCGTGATCTAGTTGTTGAAGGAGGGTGCATCCACCGTTCACTTATGGAGAGGAAGCCGCAGCATCCACTGTTCTCCATGGAAAAACGCCGCAGCAATGAAGATGCCGCCAACGCCGGGTGCGGTCACGGTGGGAGCAGTGACAGAGGGAGGGAGCGGCTGGAGTCGCGACCGAGGAAGCTGGTCCACTTCTAAGAGAGCCTTCACGGCGAGAGCTCTGATACCATGTTGGAAAAGATAGAAGACAAGAATAATTATCGAAGAAGCTTGACTGCATTCATATGTCCCTCTCCTATTTATACAGGTTAGGAGGGAGGAGTTCCCTCAACAGATTAGAGGATTTCTCTCAACAGAGAAGAGAGATTTCCTCATATAGTTAGGAAAATCTTATCTGCTATCATATATCACGTACGTGCAGACACAACAATCATGCATGCATGCTAGCACATACATGAACTTTCATGTGTAAAATAATATCACAATCAATGAGGCTCGCGCCAGCAAGGTCTGAGGGTCAATGTAACTTTGCTCTTGCAAACAAAGAGACTATTTCCATTGTTGAACTTTGGTTGTCTAGGTCGTAAAGAATCATGTATATACACATAATACATACTAGCTGCCAATTTATGCCTCATGAAAGATACATGCCTAAGTAAACTGCAAGAATAATTGCCCAAATTTAATTTCTGAGACTTCCATCATAAAATAACAATATCAAAAAATGAAACAACATCAAAACACGTAAAAACCCAACCAACATGCATTCTCTATTAAAAAAAAAGATAAGACATCAAGAACTATATGACTCCCAAATCTTATCAATTTCGTTATTTTTATCGTAGGTAAATTACTTAAAACAAAAATATAGCACTTCCATATGCGGCATATTCTCTATAATCATGTTAGGGCTTTGAATACGATGAGAGAATTCACAAGCAACAATGAATTGGTAAGATATAGTGTCACTCGATTTGCTACTTCTTGACGTTATAGAGCGTGCATCATCAAAAACATAAGATGAGAAACATGTTTACCTCGAAGAAATTGATGACAAACAAATGAGCAAAAGAAGCGAAAGACAAGAAGGCCAGTGTTATCATTTTAATATCATCCTTTTGGAATCTTATAGTTTATATATTAAAGGTAATGGGCTCTCTTGTTCGAGTCATTTGGTTGACAGATAATGAAAAGAAGTCTACAATGAGATATATTTATGAGGCTATGGATAAAACAAATGAGACGATTCAAAAGTTTTTGATTGAACTAAAGAAAAGTACAAGAAAATATTTACAATCATTAATGTAAGATGAAATTATAAACTTCATCGTCCGTTACATACAACACGATATTATTTAAACATAGAATTCTTTTATGAGAACATTTACATTGAGTTTGATACAGAAGTTATAAATGGGTTATATCAGTGCATTGCAAGTTTGATTCTAAACCTTGAGGTGCAAGTTAAGAAAATATGTGAATTATTTTTATATAATAATACTAATGATTTTTTTAAAATTATATTGACAGTTTAATCTAGGACAACTACATTCCCAAGTATTAATAAATTGATATAATTAATTATATATATTATTATTAATAATAAAGTAAATGTTGCAAATGAATGATGAAATCTATTTGGAAATTCAACCCCAAACTTACAGCAATTAGTGAGTGAAACTAAATTGTCTTTGAGAATATAAGGATAACATAATATTTTTATTTCAATTAATCTATTCTTTTTTAGATAAATGTATTAATATATTTTCAAATTATATGACATGACAGATTCAGACAAAGAGAAGAAATCGATCAGAGCATCAATGATTACATGATTTTGTTCATATAAAGGATACTCAAGCATTGAAGGTTCGTCAAGATTTACGAAATAATATTGATCCAATCTCATTACAAGATATTAATGATTCAAATGAGTGGTCGGTAAAGAGAGAAATGGGTGCGAACTTGTAAGATACCGAAGATGAGCTTATATTTGAAGATGACAACTTGACATAGAGAGATGTGACAAGAGCCTCAAGTGTTAGAGAATTACAGATATATACAAGGTAGATGATGAAAAAAAGTGAGTGCAAAAGCTTCAAGCTTATCTCCCACCATTGTCGAAGAGGAGGATAATTTGTTTGATAAAGATGAACGAGAGAAATTTGATCCAAAACTTTATAGTTTTAAGTCTTTTAACATTTTTGTTCTTGGAAGATAGATAATGTGACTTGGTACTTTATATCTTTTAAATTTAATATTAGATTTTAATTTATATAATTATATTATATATTTTTTATATTATAATATTTTAGAACGTTTCGTTTTGCTCGTGTGAGACCTTGGTGCCTTTGAAGCCTAGTAATTTTTAAATCTATGAAAAGAAACAATCATGTTTTAGCTTTATGGAACATTTTTGCCTATCAAGACAACCATCATTTCCCACAAAATAATAAATGTACATTCTCTTTGACATACAATAATACCACTAGCATTGTCATGTAATTGTGGTTAAATTTACAAGTTCTTCCCCTGCCTGTTATCGCAGAACATCTCTCGTACATAAGGTAGGGGAAGACACAAAGAAGATTATAAATTAGAATTATAAAAAATAAAAAAGCAAGTACTCTGTAGGACAAAAGCATCAACCTAAGAGCAAAATCTAGAAACAACGACAATCCAGCAATGTAACTTTAGCTGTCGAACTCTTTTTTAGCAGCCAAACAGTCATCAACATACTAGTCATGTATACACATTTAAGGAGTCGAAATAATAAACATGTAAATCGATTTTACCTTGACGCAGATCTTGCGGTCGCTTTGGGGCGTCTTCAACTTCTTGACAGGCTTCTCGAAGATCTTCTTCGTGAGCAATGGAACCGCCATTTTGTCGTTCGCAATATCAGAAAAAAAATAGACGCTTTAGCACACTTGGACGAAAATCCAACAAATCACCATTACTAAAGCCCCCCAAAAAAATCGATTTTTCCACCATTCAAAGCACCAAAAGAAGTAGAAAGGAAATTTAATACTACATCTAGAGTCAAAGATCAGACGGAATTACCTCGGACGGGCTCGAAGACGACCAGATAATTCGATGAAATACGCAGCAAGATCAATCAGATGAGATGTAGTATCAATACGACGAAAACACGCAATATTCTGAGGGTCCAAACTCCGTAGACGAAAGGAAGAGAACGATTGAGGGTTACCGCTGAGTTGTGCGTGGCGGCCGCCGTCGTCCCAGAATTCCGAACCCTAGCCGTGGAGTGCGCTTCAAAGATGGTTGGATGTCCGTAGCGTCCATCAGAGCTTGATCATCATCAGCATCATTTATCCCGCCATGTTGGTAAAGAATGCCTTGTTTTGCTCTCTCCTGGATACTCGCAAACAGCAATAACCTACCTATTTAAGGTGGTCATATCTCCAAGACCATTTAGGTCAAGCAAGATTCTTCTTGTGACGAAACATTTAGTTCCTTTATTTTTTTTTTTTTTGTTACGTCACAGATCATGTGTTTTCTCTTCAAACCAAGTGTTTCTTTGATCTTCGTTAATCACTTAATATATCACCAAGAAATGCTTGTTGGAAGCACCTTATTTTGCATTGCATGGTATCTATCTCATGTGGTCAATTCATAGGATGTGAAAATGCTTTTCTCAGTGGACATCATCTTATGATCCTTGCTGTGTTATTCATCATGCCTTTTAGACATCATCCTTATTCTATCAGTAGACATTATGTGCTGATTATAAGTATACTGTGCCCATATCTTTTCTTCAATATATTATAAATATATTATCTTCCAATTGCAAAAATTATTTATATCAATTCTAAACAAAATCTTATTGATTTTTACCATAAAAACCTTTCTCCCTAGAAGGGTTAAAGACACACACCAGACCCTTCCTAGGTCTTTGCACTGGCAGCAATCTCGTGCAATTTTGTGTAAAGTATTTGCCAGGTGAATATCAAATACTATATTAAGACAATCTATCAAGGAATTGAAGTTAGTTTCTTGTGGAAACTTGGATCGTCTATCATGAAGAAACTCAAGTAGCATTTGCACAAGATTTCTAATGGTTCTCAAGCAATTTCTTGGAACAAACACTTTATTCTAGGTTGTCGGACGACCACCCATTTCTCTTCCTCTCCATCTTTGATCTGACTTTTGACTATTGTCATTTGTGAATGATGTTCGACAATTAACTAGGTTGAAGAGTAATGGTCTCTAAGAAGAGCTAATGTTTTGTGTTCCTTCGTTTGAAAGAGTTGAGATGGCAGTGTAACAGAGGCAGAAAGATGAAAATGCTGCTGTCTTTCCAAGATTCCAACGAGCAAAACCTTATTTCACCAGATGTCACAAATGTGGGGCATGAGTTTAAGAATATGAGTTTCATGGTCAAGATTCAAGGATGAACTAGAAATAATGATGGCTACATAGGGGCTCAATGAGCTTAAGGTGGTTGATCTACTACTTGTAGCTGACATGTCCATTTCTGCGACTGATTATATATCAATGATCTGTTTACTTTATCTTAGTAGAAATGAGTGGAATATTATTCTTTCTTGATGATATGATCAAAGTGCTAGGCCTCAAATTTATTACATAGTTAAAGGCCCAATAATATGGATAGTTGAAGTCGTGTCACCTGAGTTCCCTCATTGTTGGTTGAAAATATATGTTGCCGGAACTATTATGTTACTTTTTGTTATACCTTTCACATCATTGTTCCATGTTCTTTGTTTTCTTTTTCTTTGAAGTACTAGGTAGGTTTTATAGTCGTGTCACCTGAGTTCCCTATTCCATGGTTCTCAAGCAATTTCTCTGTTCTCTACTGTAAATTGTCATTTTTATCAACTGGTATAGGACAGTAAATATCTTTGCTAAGTTTATGCATTTCGTAATACCAGACAAGAGCGCACTAAGAGGGAGGGGTGAATTAGTGCAGTGGAAAACTTTTACAATTTAAAAGACTTATTACGATTAAGGCCGATTTAACAAAAGTGGTTTCAACTCAATCCTTTTGGATGAACGTTGAACTTGAAACCTTTCGGGAAATACCAAGAGAAGACTAAGGTGATTTACAGCAATACAAATCACACAACTGAAAAACATCGGTTTCGTAAAGCTTTCGTACAAGTAAAACAGATTTCGAAAAATGTTTACGTCAAAGCGTAAGTAGGCGTAGTTAAGCATAGTAAGAAGGAGAGGCAATTTGCTTATAAAAGAAAGATGCTTCAAGTAAATGCAAATCGAGATTTTAGAGTGGTTCGGTCAACATGACCTATATCCACTATTGTTTTTCTCCTCCGACGAGGTCACCGGTGTCCACTAGAGGCCTTCCTTTAATAGGTGAAGGCCAACCACCCTTTTACAGTTTTTCTCCTTTTGACGAGCTTAGGAGACAACTCTTACAAGTTTTCACTCTTCTCTTGAATGATCTCAACACTTAGAAGAAAGGAGGAGAACTCTAGCTTTTTTAACACTTTAAGGCCTCAAAGACTCAAGATTAAAGCAAGTTTTTCATTGCCCTTTCATGCAGGAAAATGTGGGGTTTATATAAACCCCAATGAGTTTGAAAATGGAGTCTAAAAGTGTCCATTCCTAGATTTCCAAGGTTCTGGCGGTACTACCACCTGTCATCGGACACTGAGCAGTACTACCGCTCAGTCTGGGTAGTACTACCGTCAGATAGCACTCGAAGACCGAGCTCAGGTGGTACCACCACCTGACAAGGGCGGTACCACCGTAAGCAGCAATAACTGCCGGCGGTACCACTACTTGACAAGGGCTGTACTATCGCCCAGAATCCCTGGGAGACCGAGTCTCATGGGCGGTGCCACCATCGGCCTTGGTGGTGCCACCGTCGGCCAGGAATTCTAGGTCCGAATGGGTTGTTCCATTCGGCTCAATTTGGGTCTGTTAAGGGCCCAATTGGACCCTAATTAAGTTAATGAGATTACCTCCCAACCCTAACTTAATCTATACTCTAACTATGACAATTACGACATGATTACTGTAATTCTATGTTTCAGTGCGTCAATCGCTTCTTCCAACAAACTTCCGGCGAACATCCGACGAACCCTCGGTGATGCTCCGATGGACTCCTGGCAAGCTCCTGGACTTCACGACGATCTTCTTGGCGAGTTCCGACGAGCTTTTATGGCAAGCTCCTGGACTTCTCGACTGGTTCCCGTAGAACTTCCGACGAATGTTCGGACTTCCAACGAACTCTCGGACTCCCAATGTGATCTTGATCTTGACTCCGACATAACATCTGTTGTATGTCTTACTGCCATCGTAGTTAATCATGCATATTTTTCTCAACATATAGATTATATAAACAAATGACAATTGACTTCATCATCAAAATTTGAGATTCAACAATCTCTCCCCTTTTTTATGATGACAATCAATTGATGACGGAGTTAACCTTAACTCCCCCTATCTATATGCCATATTTGAGAAAAGTCATTTGTGAATTCAAAGCCTTTAAATTCAAGAGACATATTGATAAGTTAATTTCATTTAAACTTATCAATACCCTCATCATGATTCCTATCATGATATAGCAATGATGTCAAGCCATGACATTTATTTTCAAGTCTTATATTTCAAATGTGAAGGATAGCAATCATAGCAAATCATCATATGGTAATATATCAATTTGTAAAATTATAAATTGAGCTCTAGATATCTTATCATTAATGCAAACATTTCAGGTGTATAGCAATTCATTCTATCATTAATTTACCACATATTTTTCCCTCTTTGTCATTAACAAAAAGGAGAATGAATCAATAATAAATGCAAGTGTGGTAAAAATTCATGTCATAAAAAATCATACCAATCATATTTCAAGCATTCATGATATGGTATCATTCAAAAGTTCATTAAAGAGATAGCTTTCATTACTTCTTCCCTTTTCTTTATCATCAAAACTTTGCATGAAGGAGGAAAGTAAGGAGGAAAAGCCATGAAGTTAAAAACGATAAGAGAGTTTCATTTCATTTTTCATTAGAAATGATAAAATCTTGCTTTATTTTTCACAAGGATCAAGATATGTATGTGAAATTAAATCCTTGCAAGTGTTTATCTCAAAAAATCTTCCTTCATCAAGAAGGAATTCATGTGAAAGAAAGATTACATCAAATCCATTTCTCAATAAACATTCACAAAAGATAAGTCCATGAGAGATGCATTTGTCAATTAATTTCATGTATCAAAATTCATTAAGTGATGGAGCATAGATATGAAATAAATTCGATATGGCATAGGCTCATGAAAGCTCTATTCAAGAAATACATTAAGTCCAGAAGAAAAAATACAACAAAATCATGCATTCGGACAATGTTTTGTCATAGCTTTTCAATCCCACTCATGAAGGTAAAATCATTAGTGCTTTGTAGTATTCAAAGATTAAGAATCCAATGTATGATTAAAACTTCTTAAATCAATCAAGAAAGTATAACATGCTCATCATTATGGAAACTTTTAGCATTAAGACATAAAATTTCCAACATCAAAGTAAACATGTTATTGAAGCACACAATCTTATCATCATGTAAAATTCGTATCATAAAATTTTCAGCATCGAATTTAAGTGATCAAAGAATCAAGAAAGTCCGAAAACAAAATTTATGAAATTCATACATTCGGACAAATCAACATTCCTAATTCTCGTCTAATAAAATCAAATTGTTCTTCACTTAAAGGCTTTGTAAAAATATCGACCAATTGATGTTTTGTATCAATAAACTCTAAGATTACATCATGATTAGTGACATGATCTTGTATAAAGTGATGCCTAATGTCAATATGTTTTGTTCTAGAGTGTTGAATGAGATTCTTTGTTAGACATATTGCACTTGTGTTATCACATTTAATGGGGATATTTTGAAGATGAATCTTATAATCCTCTAAAGTGTTTTTCATCCATACAACTTGTGCACAGCATGCACTAGCTGCAATGTATTCAGCTTCGGTTGTAGATAGTGCAACCGAGTTTTGTTTCTTGGATGACCAAGAAACAAGTGCATGTCCCAAAAATTGACATGTTTCTTATGTGATTTTTCTATCTAGTCTACATTCAGCAAAATCCACATCAGCATAAGCAATTAGCTCAAAATTCTCAGATTTTGGATACCATAATCCTATATTTGTGGTACCTCTAAGATATCTAAGTATTATCTTAACTGCTTTAAGATGAGATATCTTAGGATTAGATTGAAACCTAGCACAAAGATCTACACTAAACATGATACCCGGTCTTATTGCGGTGAGGTATAGTAGACTTCCTATCATACCCCTATAAGCTTTTTGATCAAAGCATAAGCAAATCTAAAGCGTATTTTGTTCGACTAATAAAGATGTCATTACTTAGTTGTTTAATTTGTAAGTCCAAAAAGAAGGTTAATTCTCCCATCAAACTCATTTCAAATTCAAGACTCATACTCTTAGCAAATGATTCACAAAGAGATTCATTCGTGGAACTGAAGATAATATCATCAACATAAATTTGAATAATAAGAAAATTATTTTCAAAATTTCTGATAAATAATATAGTATCAACCTTGTCTTTAGAGAAATTATTTTTAATAAGAAATGAACTAAGTCCCTCATACCAAGCTCTTGGGACTTGTTTTAAACTATAGAGAGCTTTAGTCAATTTAAATATATGATTAGGGAGACTATTATTCTCAAATCCAGGAGGTTGTTCAACATAAACTTCTTCGGAAATAAAGCCATTAAGAAAAGCACTTTTAACATCCATTTGAAACAACTTAAAATTATTACTACTAGCATAGATAAGGAGTATCCTTATGGCTTCTAATCGAGCCACAGGAGCAAAGGTTTCTTCATAATCAATACCTTCTTCTTGGTTGAAATCTTTGGCCACTAATCTAGCCTTATTTCTAACCATGATACCAGATTCATCTTGCTTGTTTTTAAAGACTCATTTAGTACCAATAACTAAATGGTCATTTGGCCTAAGAACAAGCTTCCACACCTCATTTCTCTCAAATTGATTTAACTCATCTTGCATTGCGATAATCCATTAATAATCTTTCATGGCTTCGTCAATACATTTAGGTTCAAGTTGGGAGAGAAAAGCAGCATTGGCATAAAAATTTTTAAGAGTGGATGCATCCAAGTTGCTAGTTGGAGAAGGGGTTTCATTTAAATTCAAAGTATCAAAGTTAACATCATCATCAAAATCATTTTTCTTAATTTTGATAATCTCACTAAAAACAACATGAATGGATTCTTCTATAATCAAGGTTCTTTTATTAAAGATACAAAATGCTTTAGAAATCGAAGAATAACCAAGAAAAATTCCTTCATCGGACTTAGCATCAAATTTTCCTAAGGCATCTTTTTCATTCAAGATAAAACACTTACACCCAAAAACTTTAAAATATGAAGTATTGGGCTTTTTTGTTTTTCACAACTCATAAGGAGTTTTGGTGAGTAAGGGTCTTATTAGAACTCTATTCATGATATAGCATACCGTGTTTACAGCTTCGGCCTAAAAATATTTGGGTAGGCTATGTTCATTCAACATGGTTCTTGCCATTTCTTGTAAATTTCTATTCTTTCTTTCTACTACTCCATTTTGTTAAGGATTTCTTGGAGTAGAGAAGTTGTGGTTGTATCCATTAGATTCACAAAATTCTTGAAAATCACAGTTTTGAAATTCACCACTGTGATCACTTCGAATTGATGAAATCATAAAACCTTTTTCATTTTAAATAAGTTTATAAAACTTGGTGAAATATCTAAAGCATTCACTTTTGTGTTTCAAGAAATAAGTCCATGTGTATCTACTATAATCATCTACAATGACAAAAGCATATTTGCTACCTCCTAGGCTTGTTGTAGAGATTGGTCAGAATAAGTCCATATGGATCAATTACAAAGGTCTAGAGGTGCTTATTTGATTCTTAGGTTTAAAGCTACCTTTTATTTGTTTTCCTAATTGACAAGCATCACACACATGATCTTTGACGAACTTGATATAAGGAATTCCTCTTACAAGTCCTTTGGATGAAATTTGGGTAATTAGTTTCATACTAGCATGACCTAATCTCCTATGCCAAAGCCAAGCATCATCATTCAAAACCGAAAAACACATTTCATTACAAAGGTCATTAATGTCAATGGTGTATACGTTATTTTATTTTAATACAATCATAAATGTGTTTTTGTATGTTTTTCAATAATACAAACATTAGATTCAAATTTAATAATATATCCTTTATCACATAATTGACTAATGCTCAAGAGGTTATGTTTTAAACCATCAACTAACAAAATATCTTCAATAAAGAAGTTGGATTTGTTGCCTATGGTTCCTTTACCAATGATTTTACCCTTGTTGTTATCTCCGAAGGTGACATATCATTCGTCTATGCTAGTGAGCTTAGAGAATTGAAATGGATCTCCGGTCATATGCCTTGAGCATCCATTATCAAGATACCATCTCTTGCTCCTAGCTTGTGATGATATACATTTTTACAAAAGAGGATGATTTTTAGGTACTCATTTGATCTTGGGTGCCTCAAAAACTGATCTAAATTGCTTATCATGTTGCATGGAGTTTTTTACGGTTCCTTTAGGAACCCAAATCAATTTGTTTGGACTAACTTTCTTGAATGGACAATGATACGCTCTATGTCCATGTTTGTAACAAAAGTTGTATTTGTTTTGGTGCATAATATGCAAGATAGAGCTTTTAATGAAAGTGGTTGGATTTTGGTGAGAGCTTCTCATAAATCCGATTCCACTTCTTTTATGAATGTGACCCTTATTGGTAAGGATAATGTTCAAGGACTTGCTACCAATCTCAAATTTCTTCAAGGTATCCTTGAGTAGCAAGTTCTCCTTTTGGAGTATTTCTAAATCATGGCATTTCGTACATGGAGCTAAACTATCATTATGCTTAATTTTTAATTTATCAAAATTACTAACAAGAGTATCATGCTCCTTTTTTAATAATTTATATTTTCTACTAATTGTTTTGCATTCATCAAATAAATCATAGAAAGTATTTAATAATTCATCAAATGATAAATCTGCATCAATTAAATTTGTTACCTCCTCTCCAATGGCCATTAGTGCATAATGAGCAACTTGCTCGGTGTTAGGCTCCTCTTCTTCGAATGTGCTTGAGTCATCCCATGTTGCTTTGAGCGCCTTCTTCTTTGGTGTTATCTTCTTGGCTTGGGGACATTCACTTTTATAGTGTCCTGGCTTATTGCATTCGTAGCAAATTACTTGGTCTTTCTTGGGTTCAAATTTATTTTTAGTGTTATTTTTAAATTTATTTCTTTTAATAAATTTTTTAAATTTCCTTATTAAAAGTACCAAGTCATCGTCAAAGTCCTCATCACTTGAGTTTTCTCTCAAGTGGTCTTCTTGAGTTTTAAGTGTCATATCCTCCTGTTCTTTGGAAGGGTGTCCTCATGCTCTTCATGAGCTTTGCATATTATTTCGTAGGTCATTAGTGACCAAATTAATTCTTCAAGAGGAAAGTTGTTTAAATCTTTGGCCTCTTGGATGGCCGTGACTTTAGGATCCCAACTCTTTAGAAGGGATCTTAAAATTTTATTAACAAGTTTGAAATCCGAAAAACTTTTACCGAGTCCTTTCAGACCATTGACGATATCCGTAAAATGGGTGTACATGTCTCCTATGGTCTCACTCGGTTTCATTTGAAATAGTTCATAAGAATGTACCAAAAGGTTGATTTTTGACTCTTTCACTCTACTCGTACCTTCGTGAGTCATTTCGAGTGTGTGCCAAATATCAAAAGTAGTTTTACAAATCAAAACACGATTGAACTCGTTCTTATCTAGTGTACAAAATAAGGCATTCATAGCCTTTGCATTTAGAGCGAAAGTCTTCTTTTTCAATTCATTCCAATCGATCATTGGAAGAGAAGACTTTTGAAATCCATTTTCTATAATATTCCAAAGCTCAAAATCCATGAAAATAAGGAAGATCCTCATTCGAGTCTTCCAATAGGTGTAATCCGTCCTATTGAACATGGGCGGACATGTAATAGAGTGACCCTCTTGGTTTCCGGCAAATGTCATCTCTCTTGGGTTTTAATCTAACTAAGAGTGAACCTCACTTTAATACCAATTGTTAGGATCAAGAGCACACTAAGAGGGGGGGGTGAATTAGTGTAGCGAAAAAAATTTATGATTTAAAAGACTTATTTCGATTAAGGCCGATTTAACAAAAGTGGTTTTAACTCAATCCTTTTGGATGAACAATGAACTTGAAACCTTTCGGGAAATACCAAGAGAAGACTAAGGTGATTTGCAACAATGCAAATCACACAACTGAAAAACGTCAGTTTCGTAAAGCTTTCGTACAAGTAAAATAGATTTCGAAAAATGTTTACGTCAAAGCGTAAGTAGATGTAGTTAAGCACAATAAGGAGGAGAGACAGTTTGCTTATGAAGGAAATATGCTCAAAGTAAATGCAAACCGAGATTTTAGAGTGGTTCGATCAACGTGACCTACATCCACTATTGGCTTCCTCCTTCGACGAGGTTACCGGCGTCCACTAGAGGCATTCCTTCAATAGGCGAAGGTCAACCACCCTTTTATAGCTTTTCTCCTTTTGATGGGCTTAGGAGACAACCCTTACAAGTTTTCACTCCTCTCTTGAATGATCTCAACACTTAGAAGAAAAAAAGGAGGAGAACTCTAGTTTTTTCAACACTTTAAGGCCTCAGAGACTCAAGATTAAAGCAAGTTTTTCATTGCCTTTTTATTCAGGAAAGGGTGGAGTTTATATAGACCCTAATGAGTTTGAAAATGGAGTCTAAAAGTGTCCATTCCCAGATTTTTGGGGTCTTAGCGGTACCATCCCATAACTGGGCGGTACTACCGCTTGTCATCGGACACTAAGCGGTACTACCGCTCAATCTGGGCGGTACTACCGCCTGATAGCGCTCGAAGACCGAGCTCAGGCGGTACCACCGCTTGATAGGGCCGGTACCACTACTGGCAGCAATAACTATCAGTAGTACCATCGCCTGACCGGGGTGGTACTATCGCCCAAAATCCCTAGGAGACCGAGTCTCCTAGGCGGTGCCACCGTCGGCTAGGAATTCTGGGTCCGAATGGGCTATTCCATTCGGCCCAATTTGGGTATGTTAAGGGCCCAATTATCCCCTAATTAAGTCAGTGGGATTACCTCCCAACCCTAACTTAATCTATACTCTAACTATGATAATTACAACATGATTACTACAATTCTGTGTTCCAGTGCGTCAATCGCTTCTTCCGGTGAACTTCCGACGAACATCCGACGAACCCTTGGCGATGCTCCGGCGGACTCCCGGCAAGCTCCTGGACCTCGCGACGATATTCTTGGCAAGTTCCGATGAGCTTCTATGGCAAGCTCTTGGACTTCTTGGCTGGTTCCCGCAGACCTTCTGACGAACGTCCGAACTTCCGATGAACTCTCGGACTCCCAATGTGATCTTGATCTTAACTTTGGCATAACACCTGCTACATGTCTTACTGTTAGGATTCTAGCTAGGAGAGTCCTAATTGAGAGGGACATTCATGTAAAACCTACTTAAGCCGACCCCTATTAAAGAGGTGAAGAGGTCGGCTAGGGTTAGGAGGTTGTTTCTTAGAGAAGAATTAGGAGTTGTAAAGGAATAGAAGTCTTGAGTAGGAGTCCTATTAGGAGTTGGTTAGAAGTAGGAGTCTTGAGTAAGAGTCCTATTAGGAGTTAGAGTTTAGAAGACCTATAAATAGCCATGTATTCCTCCTCTTTTCATAAGCAATAGATGAATATTTTCTGTAGCCTTTGAGCAGCAACTTGGAGGGAGGAACCCCTATAGAGTTTCAAGGAGGCCGATCCCCTAAAGAGATCAACCCCAAGTTTAGAATCTATAAGGGTTCTATCACATGGTATCAGAGTAGCGTTCTTGGCATCTCTCTGCCCTTCCACATCCATCCATCAGCCCTCCACAACCGCCCAAAGCAATTCCCACAATTGCTTAAAAGATCGTCGCCAAATTTCGCCATCATCTCCACCACCACGAATCATCCTTTGATCTCCCCGTGAATTACAACAAGTTCTGGTTTTCTACCTTACTACTGTTGCAATTTAGTTATTCTTATTCAAAAATCCAAAAAAAATTATTCCTATATTGCTGCATAAAATTTTTGTCACAGTTTTCATCTCTACGACAAAATATATATTGTAGAATTCCAACCGCATAACACAATCTGTTTGATCTTTCTACTATATTTTTTCTATCCAAATTTCTATAAAATTTTTATGACAGCTTTGACACTTCCTAATAGCAGATTTTCCTTTAGTTTTGTCAAAAAATTTTTAATATAAACTATTGATCTTTTACCTCTAATATGCTATACTTGAAAATCTACACTGAAAAATTTCATCCATATAGCACTGCTTATTTGATCTTGATACAATATTTTTTCTATCCAAATCTCTATGAAATTTTTATGATAGCTTTGACACTTCCTAACAGTAGATTTTCCTTTGGTTTCATCGAAAAATTCTCAATATAAACCATTGATATTTTACGTCCAATCTGCTACACTTGAAAATCTGTGCTGCAGAAAATTACAATCGTATATTATTGCCTTAACCCATCTATTGCAATCTCTTTTGAATGAAATTTCTTATATACTTTATAAATTATCTTGGCTTCCATCTAAAGTTGATATATTGAGGAATTCATCTCTAAAAACGATTTTGTGTTGTTACAAATTTTCATTGTAAACTACTGAAATTATTCGATGAGAATTCTGCTAACGTAACTTACACTAATTTTCTTGCTGTTACTACCAAAATTTTCTTGATTAAATTGGACATCCTTACCGTCATATAAACTAAGATATTGCTGTCAATTCCCTCCTCAAATCTCTCAAATTTTTGGTGGAAATTTCGTCGAGAAACTGTTGTTTCTTCGACGATAATTCTGCTCTTACAAGACAACACAATTCTGCAACAAACTTCCACTTATTTCTATCAAACCTTTGCTGCCATCTACCACATATCTAAAACTTTCATCCACAGCCCTAAAATTCTACTAAATCACACCCTCAAACTGCACCCAAAACAGCAACAAAACAAGCATAAACAGCAACCTACATCCACTAATCCACCAACCCTTTCGACCATCACTTCTCTCAACCTATACATGTCTTTAACCCAACAACAAAAGAGGGATCTTAATATCACAGATTTAGAGACATATCCTATGGCATCTAAGGAGGCAATTAATGCTAAATTTGAAGCCTTGGAGGCGCAAATGGAGGATAAGATTCGGACTCTCTTAACCAAACTCAGTTTGGGCTAACCACTAAGCCCGAAAAAATCACATCAAGGAGAGAGCTCTAACCAATCGCACCAAGCCCAAAGAGATGACTTCCAAGGAAGGAAATGCTTTATGACCGAACCCAACTATCCATGCATGAGGGTGGACTTCCCTAGATGGGAAGAAGGAGACCCGACTGGTTGGATCTCGTGTGCGGAGCGATATTTTCGGTACCACAAAACCGTGGATGCATCTATTATGAAAATTGCAGCTATACATCTTGAAGGGGATGCAATACAGTGGTGGTTTGACTAGTTTGAATATACTCATGGAGTTTTCTCATGGTGATAATTCAAAGAAGGACTGCTGATCCGCTTCAGACCAATCGATTATGAGAACATTAATGGACAACTAGCAAAGATCCGACAAACCTCCACCATTCAAGAGTACCAAACCAGGTTTGAAAGGTTATTTAATCAAACTCATGATTGGTCTCAAAAATAGCTATTGGGGACCTTCATTGAGAGCTTGAAGCAGGAGATCTGGGGAGAAGTTAAAGCGCGACAGCCGTACACGCTTATGGCAGCCATCTCTTTCGCACGACATCAAGAGGAGCGATTGAATCATGAAGCTTGGAGGACTAGGGTCGCTCCTCAACCAGCAATACTAAGCCTTCAGCCCCCCTACCGTTGACCGATCCCTGCACCAAAGAGGTTGACAAGAGAAGAGCGTCGGGAGCGATTTGCGAAGGGGTTATGTTGGCATTGCGACGAGCCGTGGAGCTGTGAGCATCGCTGTAGTAAAGGGAGACTTCTTATGATTGAACTAGTAGAAGAAGAGGTCATTGAATATCTAGAAAAAAGCCTTGAACATGAAGAAGATGCAGAAGAAGAGCCATAACCGATCGAAGTTACGGTATATGCACTAGCCGGCTACTCAAACCCGCAAACGATGAAAGTTGGAGGCCTTCTCAAATAACAACCGATCACTATTCTCATCGACATAAGCAATACTAATAACTTCCTAAACAGTATGGTTGCTATTCGGATGGCCTTACCTATCGAGAATTACAGCAAGTTTGACATTAAGGTCACCAACGGATAGATTTTGAAGTATGATCATAGGCGCCTGCGAGTGAAACTATTGCTACAGGACCAAGAGATAATTGCATATTTCTTCCTCCTCCCTCTTGATGCTCATGAGGCCATACTCAGAATTAAATGGTTGACGACATTAGGTGATATTTCTTGGAATTTTATAAAACTAATTATAAAATTTTACAGTAAGGAGAAATAGGTGATACTGCACGGGAAACGTGGGGGTGACGTAACGATGATTTGCACACAACAAATGGAGAAGGTTTTGCATAAAGCATGCAGTGGCTTTTTAGTACAACTTGAGCAGCAAACTAAGGGAGAGCCAATATAATTTGAAGATTCAAACCTACTTCCTTTGCTTGTTGAATTTTCAGATATATTTGACGAACCACACAACCTACCTCTTACCCGTCGGCATGATCATTATATAACGATTCTTCCAGGCAAACCTTCAGCAAATACTCGACTGTATCAGTATCTATATCTCCAGAAGGATGAAATACAAAGGATTATAAAATACATGCTCGAAATAGGAGTTATTCGACCAAGTTGTAGCCTCTACTCTTCACCGGTGCTACTTGTACGCAAGAAGGACGAAACATGGCAAATATACATTGATTACCAAGCTCTCAATGGCATAACCATCAAGGATAAATACCCTATTCCAGTAGTAGATGAATTGCTAGATGAAAGGGAGCATAAATCTTTACAAAGCTAGACCTTCGATTCGGGTATCATCAAATACGAGTGTGCGAAAAAGACATATCAAAAACTGCCTTTCGAACACACAATGGCCACTATGAATTTTTCCTTTCTTCAACAAAAGGTGGAATATCTTGGGCATATCATATCAGAGAAAGGTGTGATGGTGGACCCCTCCAAAATAGAAGCAATGCAGAACTGACCGACCCCAAGGAATATAAAATTGCTACGTGGCTTTCTGGGTTTAATAGGCTACTACCGCAAGTTCGTGAAAAATTATAGAAAGATCAGTGCACCTCTTACTTCCTTACTAAAAGAAGATATCTTCCAATGGTCAGACAAAGCCTTCGTTACCTTCGACAAACTTAAGGCAGCCACGACGACGACGTCGGTGCTAGTACTACCAGTTTTCAGCCAACCTTTCATTATTGAGGCTGATGCATCTGGAGTCAGAATTAGAGCCATTCTCATGCAAGATGGTCGACCACTCGCATATACTAACAAGGCATTTTCTCCCTCCCATCAAAATATATCAATATATGATAAGGAGATGCTCGCCATTATGCACGCAGCAACGAGGTGGAGACCCTACTTGATCGATCGACGGTTTCAAATTAAAACTGACCATAAAAGCCTCAAGTACTTTTTAGGGCAAAAGATATCATCCCCTAAGCAGCAAAAATGGGTAACAAAACTTCTTGGATTTGATTATGAAATAACTTACAAAAAGGGGAAAGAGAATGTTATTGTAGATGTCCTTTCGCAACTACCCGAGCAAGCTAACTTTTCAGCCGTTTTAATTCCGACCAGCGACTTCCTTGAGGATATTAAGATGGAATGGCAGGGAGATTCGAAGACCAGTAAGATCATAAAAAAAAAAAAATGGAGGAAGCACCAAGCTCCGTGACTCGTTACAACTGGGACTCAAAAGAATTACACTATAAGGGACGCATTGTGCTTGTGATAAATTCTACTTGCATTTTCACGAGCAGGTTTTGGATAAAGTTATTTCATATGCAGGGTACTAAATTGAAAAGGAGTACGACATATCACCCACAAACCGACGGCCAGACGGTTATAAATAGCTGCTTGGAGATAGCCCAAAGCCACCCACCAAATATGACTACCCAAGAAGATCTCCAGACCCAGCCAAGTGCCATTATTGATAAACGGATCGTGACTCGACAACGATGACCCACTACTGAAGTGCTAATACAGTGGGCGAACCTACCAACGGAAGATGCCACTTGGGAGAACTATGACGGCTTGAAGATCAAATTCTCAGAATTCATGAATCGTCAGCCTCGAGGACAAGGATGATTTAAAGAGGGGCGGGTCTGTTAGGACTCTAGCTAGGAGAGTCCAAATTGAGAGGGATATTCATGTAAAACCTACCTAAGCCGACCCCTATTAAAGAGGTGAAGAGGCCGACTAGGGTTAGGAAGTTGTTTCTTAGAGAAGAATTAGGAGTTGTAAAGGAATAGGAGTCTTGAGTATGAGTCCTATTAGGAGTTGGTTAGAAGTAGGAGTCTTATTAGAAGTTAGGGTTTAGAAGCCCTATAAATAGTCATGTATTTATCCTCTTTTCATAAGCAATAGATAAATCTTTTCTACAGCCTTTGAGCAGCAACTTGGAGGGAGGAACCCCTATAGAGTTCCAAAGAGGCCGATCCCCTAAAGAGATCAACACTAAGTTTAGAATATGCAAGGGTTCTATCACTTAGGTTCTATCACTTACTGCCATCGTAGTTAATCCTGCACACTTTTCTCAACATATAGATTAGATAAATAAATGACAATTAACTTCATCATCAAAATCCAAAATTCAACAAACTCTTTCCCGTCGGACTCCTTCCTGTTACGACCAAGAGTACTAAGAGGGGGGGGGGGGGGGGGGGGGGGGGTGAATTAGTGCAGCGGAAAACCTTCTGCGATTAAAATCGAAAACTGCATTTGTTCGATAGAAGTGATTTTGGTAAGAAAGCCGATTCATAAATCACTTCAACTTTTGACTAGGAGAGATGCAACAAAGATATGAACGCAGTTTGTAGTTATGATGGAAATCAGAATATAAGCGCAAACTGAAGTACGACGTTCATACGATAAAAGCGATTTCGGTATAAAAGTTGATTCGTAAACCACTTTAACTTGAGATAAGGCGAGATGCAGTTAAAGCAAAGATATAAAGGCAGTTTGCAGTTATAATGGAAATCAGAACATAAGCGCAAACTAAAATACGACGTTCATACGATAAAACTGATTTGCGTCTTAAACCCCGATTCAGAAAGCACTTAACTTTGAAACACGTTCGTAAAAACACAGAAGGCAGTAAGCTATTGAGGAGGTTTGCAGTAAAGATAAGATGCTCAAAGTAAATGCAAACCGAGATTTAGAGTGGTTCGGTCGATCTTGACCTACTCCACTTTTGGCTTCCTCCACCGACGAGGTCACCGACATCAACTAGAGGCCTTCCTTCAATAGGCGAAGGCCAACCACCCTTTTACAGTTTCACTCCTTTTGACGGGCTTAGGAGACAACCCTTACAGAATTTTCTCTCCTCTCTTTACAACTCAGAACTTGGAAGAAAAGAGGGAGAATAACTTTTGGCCTTTACAACAATTTTGAGCTCTAATAATCACAGAAAAAGATCAAGATTTCGGTGTAAGTTCATGCCCTTTCAGTGCTGAATGGGTAGGGTATTTATAGGCCCTAACCCAGTTCAAATTTGGAGCTCAAAACTGTCAATTCCCGGAATTCCCGGATCAGGCGGTTGCACCTCCTGACTAAGGCGGTTGCACCGCCTGGCAGAGCTCGAAGACTGAGCCTCTGGGCGTTGCTACCTCCTGTCAGGGGCGGTTGCACCTCCTGCCAGAGCTCGAAGACCGAGCTCAGGCGGTTGCACCTCCTGACTGAGGCGGTTGCACCGCTTGGCAGAGCTCGAAGACCGAGCTCAAGCGGTGCCACCTCCTGTCAGGGGAGGTTGCACCGCCCAGTCTCGCTCGGAGACTGAGCCCAGGCGGTGCCACCGCCTGGCTGGAGCGGTTGCATCTCCCAGTCTCGCTCGGAGACTGAGCCCAAGCGGTGCAACCTCCTGCCTTGGGCGATTCAACCGCTTGGCAGAAATCAGGGTCCGAATGGGTTGATCCATTCAGCCCAATTTGGGTTTTTCAGGGGCCCAATTGCCCCAAGATTAAGTTAATGGGATCACCTCCCATTTCCAACTTAATCGTTGTGCTAACTACGATATTCCTTAAGACATTTACTGCAACTTGCTCCGGTGCGTCAATCGCTTTTTCCGGCGAGCTTCCGACGAACTTCCGTTGATCATCCGATAAACCCTCGGTGATGCTCCTGCGGACTTCCGGCAAACTCCTGGACTTGCGACGATTCACTTGGCAAGTTTCGACGAGCTTCTTTGGCAAGCTTATGGACTTCTTGGATTTGTTCCCGCAGAACCTCCGACGATTGTCCGAACTTCCGTCGAACTCTCGAACTCCCAACGTGATCATTGTCTTGACTCCGGCGCAACTCCTGCTGCATGTCTTACTTTCATCATAGTTAATCCTGCACACTTATCTCAACATATAGATTAGATAACAAATGACAATTGACTTCATCATCAAAATCCGAGATTCAACAATCTCCCCCTTTTTGATGATGACAATCAATTGATAATGGAGTTAACCTTAACTCCCCCTGTCTATATGCCATACTTGAGATAAGTCATTCTTGAATTCAAAACCTAAGAATTCAAGAGACATATTGATAAGTTAAAATCATTTGAACTTATTAATACTCCCATCATGATTCCCATCGTGATGTATCTCTCTGAAGATGATGTCAAGGCTTGACATTCATTTTCAAATTTTACATAACAAGTTTGAATGATGGTAATAGTAGCAATTCATCATATTGTAAGATATTAACAAGTAAAGCTGCGAAGTAAGATTTTGATATCATTACATGATGTACATATTTCAAATATTTTAGCAAGTATTGCATTTCATCACATGGTAAGATATCAACTCGTAGAATTATGATGCAAGTTTTTGTTTGATATCTTGACACGATACAACAAGGCATAATGCAAATTAATCATAGCATTTGTTCATATATCTCTTGGTGATGCAAGCATGGCATAATCACAGCATCAGTGTTTATAGCATCAATTCATATATTTCTCCCCTTTTGTCATCAACAAAAAGCATGGTAGTTGTGATACCAGGAGAACAATATAAGTAAATTTTGAGCATAAGTGCGATAATTGTTCATGCCTTTACTGGGTTCATGTTATCTTCCAATAGTAAGTGATAGGAAATCAAGCATATAAAGGAAGGCATGATACGTAGATTGCTTTGAATACTTCTTCCTTTTTATTTGTTATAATCTTTTTGCATGAAGGAGGAAAACCATTTGTGATACCAGCTATTTGTGAGTTTACTTTGAGTCAATATATGTGTGTGAAATAGCTTTTTGTAAGTAAAAATACTATCATCCATATTTCAAGATGGAATTCATAAGCAGGAATCATTTCATCAAATCATTTCAGAAAAATATTTTTCATAAGAGTGTACGAGAAAATCTGATTTTTAGCATTCCAATTGTTAAGCGAATCCGAAAATGAAATGAACACTTTCATGCATTCGGACAAGACTATGCTACAGATTTTCAAATACAATCATGAAGACAAAACATTTTTGTATTCAACACATAATTTACAACATGTTATTTAGGCATGTAATGGTAATCAAGTGATTTGATCATTCAATAAAGTTCGAAAAACAATTTTAACTAGTTTATGTATTCGGACACATCAACATTCCTAATTCTTTTCTTATGAAATCAAATTGCTCTTCACTTAGAGGTTTTGTAAAAATATCAGCTAGTTGATGTTTAGTGTTAGTATCATGGCAATGTCATAACTTATCAACTGCATTGGTATATCATTTTCTCAAATTATATTTATCATGGAAATCAAGGCACAAGGTTTTCAAAACATTTAGTTTCAATGTAAAATTCGAGATAAACAATGAGAGATGTTTGTAACTTTGCATATGCAGAAAAAAAATATATCAGGTAACCATATCAAGGATCAAGGCAAAGCCCATCATGGTGAGTAACATAAGGAGTTTACAATAACAACAGGTGATTGTGTTCATACAAGCTCATTCATGAGGTGAAAAATTAAAGTGCCTAAATAAAGAGTCAAATTGTTGATGAATTTGCTGCAGCTCAGATAGGATTTGATCTTGTCGATGTTCAAGCCGTTCTTGTCTTTGTTCGAATCGGTCCATCCGAATCCCAATATCTTCGACAGGTGATGTATGAGTTTGCTCAAATGGATGTGTTTCCTCAAAGGGACAGATCGGAGGAGATTGGGTACCCTTAAAGACTGGTGTTTCCGGTTCTGGTTCAGGTTGAGGGGGATCGGTTCTTCTAGGCATTCTAACCCAGTTACCATTTCTATAAAAACATCTTAATCGGTGAAGTAGATTTTTATTTATTATGCTAAACCTATCTACTTTTATTACTTCTTCTTTCGGTGGTATTAGAATATCGTAGGCTTTCATTATTCTAGTGATTATACCACCATATGGGAGCATCATGTCTTTCTTAGATAGTTCTAACATGTTTTGTTGGATAAGATAACCAAGACAAATGTCATGTCCTTTCATGATCAAATACATAGTTCCTAATTCTAATTGGCTTACTTCATCATGATGATATTGTTTAGGGAAAATGATGCTAGTTAGGATATGATGAAGTACCTTAGTGTTTAGAGGCAGTAGATGTTCACAACTTTTAGGAACAAATGCTAAGTTGGGATTGGCGAAAATTGTTCCTAAGGCTTCAACATATGTTGTTCCAACAGTTTCATCATCCCATGATCCTCTAAAGTAAAGTCCTCTACTTTTTATGGGAATGCCTATCATTTCGCAAATGAATTTATCTGTAATGGAGATGTGTTGTCCTAAAAGATAGGTAGACATTCTTTCTTCTTCATCTATTTGTATGTTGTTGTAAAACAATCTAACAAGTCTTGGATAGATGAGTTCATTAATTTGCAAAATGGGGAGTATATCTAAGTTTGCAAACCATTGGATTGTTTCTAAGTCTCTTAGTTCATTTAAATCTACATGTTTTCCCTTATTGACACTCCTAAGTTCGAAAGAGGAAAACTTTTCAGCATGGTATTTTGAATCGAAAAGGGTGAGATCAAAATCTTCCACTAATCTCCTCTTCCCTTTGTCCCTTGAGGATCTTCTAGATCCCATAACTACTGCTATTTAGAAGAATAGTGATGAGCAAGAGTAAATGAATCAAAAACAGAATTTAAGGGCTTCTTAGATAATACCTTAGTGAGATCTTCAAGGGAGGGAAGGATTGTTGATGTTTTGCTCCGAAATGAGGAGTATTTGGGATGCTATGAGGGGAGAAATGGGGATGGAGGAGCTTTAGAAGAGTAAAGAGGGGAAGGGAGTGAGTTGGGGTCGGTTTCACCGCCGGCCCTAGCTTGGGTTAAAAAGGGGCTGAGTTGCGGGCGGTTGCACCTCTGGCTGGGGCGGTGCAACTGCTTGCAACACGTGACAGCCGGAGGTGCTACCTCCAGCTGGGGCGGTGTCACCGCCTGCAGGCGGTGAGCACTTGTTCTGACCGTAGTATGATCTAATTTGAGAGTTTTTGACTTGAGAAGAATTTTCATTCAGAGCAATCAACTTTACTTACGTAATTACGTAAGAGTTTTCATTTTAAGATAAGAACTTTTGCACGATCAAGATAGATCTTTTGACGTGCATACTCTCAATGTCGTACACATGTTTGTGACAGTTTGTTCAAGTTGGTAAGCCTTGCAAGTTCATGACAAACTTAGTCAGTTCATGATATAGAGTTGGATTCGAAAGTTATGAACGGATGAAATCGATGGGTTCGAAAATCCAGAGGATATGAGAATTGAGAATCATGGGTTTCCAATTATGAGAAATCAAATAGGATTGTATCTAAATCGCATTTATGATTTTAAATTTCTAATCTTCATCTGTTATTTAGACTAGAGAGCATCGCGAGTTCTTTTTGGATCTTGGGTCATGAAAATCGAGAATCCAAGGAGCAGGATGTTATTTCTTGCTCCAGCTTATAATTTTTTATGTCTTTATAGGACAGGATGATTTTTAGGTACCCATTTGCTTTTGGGTACCTCAAAATAGATCTACATTGTTTATCATGTTGCATAGAATTTATCATGGTTCCTTTAGGAACCCAAATTAATTTGTTCGGACTAATTTTCTTGAATGGACAATAATGCGTTTTGTGTCCATGTTTGCAACAAAAGTTGCATTTGCTTTGGTGTCGAACATGTAAGATGGGGCCTTTTATGAAGGTGGTTGGATTTTGGTAAGGACTTCTCACAAATCCGATTCCACTTCTTTTGGGAACATGACCCTTGTTTGCAAGGATCATGTTCAATGACTTGCTACCAACCTCGAATTTCTTCAAGGTGTCCTTAAGTAGCAAGTTTTCCTTTTGGAGAGTTTCTAAATCATGACATTTTATGCATGAGCCTAAACTATCATGATATTCAGCTTTTAACTTATCAAAATTACAAGTAAGATTGTCATGCTCCTTTTTTAGCAATTTGTATTTTCTACTAATAATCTTATATTCATCAAATAAGTCATGGAAGGCATTTAATAATTCATCAAATGATAAATCTGCATCTATTAAATTCGTTACCTCTTCTCCGATGGCCATTAAGGCGTAGTGAGCAACTTGCTCGGTGTTGGACTCCTCTTCTTCGGACGCGCTCGAGTCATCCCACGTTGCTTTGAGCGTCTTCTTCTTTGATGTTCTCTTTTTGGCTTGGGGACAATCACTCTTGTAGTGTCCCGGCTTTTTGCACTCATAGCAAATAACTTGGTCCTTCTTGGGTTCAAGTTTATTTTTTGCGCCATTCTTAAACTTGTTTCTTTTAATGAATTTTTTAAATTTTCTTATTAGAAGTGCCAAGTCATCGTCACAGTCCTCATCACTTGAGTTTTCTCTCAAGTGGTCTTCTGAAGTTCTAAGTGTCATATCCTTCCTGTTCTTTGGAAGGATGTCTTCTTGCTCTTCATTAGCTTTGCAAGTCATCTCGTAGGTCATTAATGACTCGATAAGTTCTTCAAGAGGGAAGTTGCTTAAATCTTTCGCCTCTTGAATAGCAGTGACTTTAGGATCCCAACTCTTAGGAAGGGATCTTAGAATCTTATTTACGAGCCCAAAATCCGAAAAACTTTTTTCGAGTCCTTTTAGACCGTTGACGACATCCGTGAAACGGGTAAACATGTCGCCAATGGTCTCACTCGATTTCATCCGGAAAAGTTCGAAAGAATGTAACAAAAGATTGATTTTTGACTCTTTCACTCTACTTGTGCCTTCGTGAGTCACTTCGAGTGTGTGCCAAATATCAAATGCGGTTTCACAAGTCGAAACACGGTTAAATTCGTTTTTATCAAGTGCACAAAATAAGGCATTCATAGCCTTTGCATTAAGAGCGAAAGCCTTCTTCTCCAATTCATTCCAATCGATCATTGGAAGAGAAGACTTCGAAAATCCATTTTCGATAAGATTCCAAAGTTCAAAATCCATAGAAATAAGAAAGATCCTCATTCGGGTCTTCCAATAGGTGCAGTCCGTCCCATTGAACATGGGTGGACGTGTAATAGAATGGCCCTCTTGGTTTCCAGCGTATGCCATCTCTCTTGGGTTTTAATCCGTTAGAGACTTAACCCCGCTCTGATACCAATTGTTAGGATCAAGAGCACTAAGAGGGGGAGGCGGGGGGGGTGAATTAGTGCAGCAGAAAACCTTCTGCGATTAAAATCGAAAACTGCGTTCGTTCGATAGAAGTGATTTTGGTAAGAAAGTTGATTCGTAAATCACTTCAACTTTTGACTAGGAGAGATGCAGCAAAGATATGAACGCAGTTTGCAGTTATGATGGAAATCAGAATATAAGCGTAAACTGAAGTACGACGTTCATACAATAATAGTGATTTCGGTATAAAAGCTGATTCGTAAACCACTTTAACTTGAGATAAGGCGAGATGTAGTTAAAGCAAAAATATAAAGGCAGTTTGCAGTTATAATGGAAATCATAACGTAAGAGCAAACTGAAGTATGACGTTCATACGATAAAACTGATTTGCGTCTTAAACCCCGATTCGGAAAGCACTAAAATTTGAAACACGTTCGTAAAAACACAGAAGGCAGTAAGCTATTGAGGAGGTTTGCAGTAAAGATAAGATGTTCAAAGTAAATACAAACCGAGATTTAGAGTGGTTCGGTCAATCTTGACCTACTCCACTTTTGGCCTCCTCCACCGACGAGGTCACCGACGTCAACTAGAGGCCTTCCTTCAATAGGCGATGGCCAACCACCCTTTTACAGTTTCACTCCTTTTGACGGGCTTAGGAGACAACCCTTACAGAATTTTCTCTCCTCTCTTTACAACTCAGAACTTGGAAGAAAAGAGGGAGAAGAACTTTTGGCCTTTACAACAATTTTGAGCTCTAAGAATCACAGAAAAAGATCAAGATTTCGATGTAAGTTCATGCCCTTTCAGTGCTGAATGGGTGGGGTATTTATAGGCCCCAACCTAGTTCAAATTTGGAGCTCAAAACCGTCAATTCCCGGAATTCCGGAATCAGGCGGTTGCACCTCCTGACTGAGGTGGTTGCACCACCTGGCAGAGCTCGAAGACTGAGCCTCTAGGTAGTGCTACCTCATGTTAGGGGCGGTTGCACCTCCTGCCAGAGCTCGAAGACCGAGCTCAGGCGGTTGCACCTCCTGACTGAGGCGGTTGCACCGCCTGGCAGAGCTCGAAGACCGAGCTCAGGCGGTGCCACCTCCTGTTAGGGGAGGTTGCACCGCCCAGTCTCGCTCGGAGACTAAGCCCAGGCGGTGCCACCGCCTAGCTGGAGCGGTTGCACCTCCCAGTCTCGCTCGAAGACTGAGCCCAGGCGGTGCAACCTCCTGCCTTGGGCGGTTCAATCGCCTGGCAGAAATCAGGGTCCGAATAGGTTGATCCATTCGGCCCAATTTGGGTTTTTCAGGGGCCCAATTGCCCCAAGATTAAGTTAATGGGATCACCTCTAATTTCCAACTTAATCATTGTGCTAACTACGATATTCCCTAAGACATTTACTGCAACTTGCTCCGGTGCGTCAATCGCTTCTTCCGGCGAGCTTCTGGCGAACTTCCGTCGATCATCCGATAAACCCTCGGTGATGCTCCTGCGGACTTCCAGCAAACTCCTGGACTTGCGACGATTCACTTGGCGAGTTCCGATGAGCTTCTTTGGTAAGCTTATGGACTTCTCGGATTTGTTCCTGCAGAACCTCCGACGATTGTCCGAACTTCCGTCGAACTCTCGAACTCCCAACGTGATCATTGTCTTGACTCCGGCGTAACTCCTGCTGCATGTCTTACTTTCATCGTAGTTAATCCTGCACACGTATCTCAACATATAGATTAGATAACAAATAACAATTGACTTCATCATCAAAATCCGAGATTCAACACTTCCTTGTCGGACTCCCCTCTTCGTCTGTTGTACAATCGTCCGTTGTATGACGTGTGACTCCTTCGCTGCTAGCGTAGCCGCTGCCCTGACCACACCCGGTGTCACCATCAGGTGCGGCTACAACAATGAGGGCCTATTTTGGTACGGTTGGCTACTCGCCCTCGGTAGTGGATCCCTCTCCAGCCCCTGCTCGTTCCTTCCCTCTTCTCCTCCATGCGACCTTCTTCTTCATCGGCACCGCCTGCACCGACCTCAGGCTCGGGTTGTTCGCTGTCGTAGCATCATCTTCATCAGGCTGTGATCTGCATCAATCGCAGCCCATTGCCTCGCTGTCAATTGTCGATCCTCAGCTCCTGCTATGAGCTAATCACTGTAGATTTCTCTACCAAATCGCTGTAGATTCCTTCTCTATTGCAGCATTGCTGCAGCTACCTCCTCTACTGTAGCATCGTTGCAGCTACCTCATCTACTGTAGCATCGCTGTAGCTACCTCCTCTACTGCAGCTTCCTCCTCTGCTGCACCTCAACTGCAGCTTCCTCCTCTGCTGTAGCTACCTCCTCTACTGCAGCTTTCGCAGCAGCTACAGCTTTCACAGCAACCGTAGCTGCAACAGTTGTAGCTACCGCTATCGCAGTTGCAACAACAGTAGTGATCTGCTCTTGCCTTACACACAAAGCCTCTCGCTCGTAAATTGTTTGCTTTGCATCGATCCAAGATTGGTATCCTTAATAGGAGCACAATCTTGTGGGGATATGATAGCAGATAAGATTTTCCTAACTATATGAGTAAATTTTTCGATTTTAATAAGATTTTCCTAATTGTATGAGAAAATCTCTCTATTGGAAAATACTTCCTCTTAATCTGTATAAATAGGGAGAGAAAAACTTCAATTTAAAACATCTTCTTTAATATTTTTTTTTTCTTCTATTCTTTCTAACACATTTAACGGTGCATGTTGCTTTCTTTATTACCATTTGAAGAATGGACTTCCCTATTTGTTGCTTTTCAGTTTTACGTGTGTGCCATTGACTTTGTATCAAGATGATTGGTTGGTCCTGTGGCATGAAAATGGAAATGAACATTTTATTGCAACTTTGTTTTCTCAAGGATATATTGCTCTGTTATATTTTTCGTTATTGAAAATGTCATGTTTTATTACTATATGAAACTTTACTGCGATCAACATGCAGCTACATTATTCGGTTCTGCACCTGTTATTAGCCAAAATGATGCTTAATACTCTTGAGACAGCAGACAGCATGATGTTGTAGTTCAGCAAGCTTTAATGCTAATAATTCAGTAACAATTCAAGGATAAACAAAGACTTTTTCCTCTTGAGGTGTATGATCTTTTTTTACTTTAATGCTAATAATTCAGTAAGCTCGTGAAAATCCTGCTAGACACTCAAATTTAATCCTGACAGTCCATTGTTTGATTAGTGAATTGTCTATTATGTTCTCCGAGAAGTGTGTTGTATTTATGTAATTATAAGTTATTAAAGAAGTCCATCTTTAAGGACTTCCAACTGAATCGAAACACAAAATTAATCTACAACTACATAGAAGCTGGGAGAAGATTAGGCTTGTATGGCCTGGTTTTGTAAACTGTTGTCAGAACAGTTAGTGCATAGTTTAGCATTAAAAAAATGTCAACTATATACCCTCTAGCTCATCGTATTTACAGCTCTGCAATCATTTCTTGATTGGATTTCCATATAACTGGGATCATTATGCTGATGAATATTCTAATAAGAGATCAACTTCAATCTCTCCTGGAAAGTTGCCTTCTCTTGATGAAGCATCCAAATATTCAACTGACAATACAGCTTCTACATTTCCAGTTCTTACGGATGAGTTTCCTATATGTAGGGTCTTAAATTTTTTTGACTTCTGACGGAGACAATTTGACAACAAACTTCAGTGATCATGTGAAAAAGTTCTGCATGAGTGCTTCAGCGGAATCTGAAATGCACAAGTCTTCATAATTTCTGATGGGTAAGCATGATATGGACAAAAATGATGAAAATATTGTTGGATGTGCTAGTCCAGTTGAACATCATGCTTGTTCTAAACAAGTTGAGTATTCTAGAAAAATCTTGAATGAAGGTAATATTAAAGGAGAATAGAAGATAGAAAAATAACTGAAGAAGATATTTCCATTGAAACTATTTTTTCTCTATTTATATATTTATATAGGTTAAGGAAGGATTCCTTAAACATCTTCAAACAGGAGATGGTAGATATGCAGAAGAAAACATCTTCAACCAACTCAAGGAAAATGGAGACATGAAGTAATTTGTTTTCCTTCATTTGGGGTCGACAACGATAGTACTAATCATTTGCAAGATTCTGTTGATGGGAAGATAGATGCTGAAGGGTGTGATAACATAGTGGATGAGACGTAGTAGTTGTTGAATCTCGTATTTTGATGATAAAACCACTTGATATGTGTTTATAATTTAAACTGCATTTTGAGTGATGCAGGTCTACTCGATCAGGATTAGACAGTTAACGCAGGAGGAATTGACGTTGCGCCGGAAGAGATCACGTCAGGATATTGGATGGCTGAACGCTTCGGACGTCGGGCATCGGGCCAAGGAGAGCGAAATTGTGCCAAGGATATCGGGGTTGCGGAGGTCAACCGCCGATTGGGCAACAAGCCGCAAGAGAGGACGATGCACCGAAGAATCGGATGAAGCGCCAACCAATGACGTGCCGGGCAATAGAATGTCAATTCGCGTTGTAATAATTGTCTAGATCGGAGTTGAGTTTTGGTTTGTGTGTACAGGATTAACTACGATAACGATGAAGACATAAAGTGAAACAAAATGTCGGAGTCAAGCGCGAAGGATTCGTTGGGAGTTCGAGAGTTCGACGGAAGTCCGAAGGTTCGTCGGGAATGCTGTCGGAACTAGCCGAGAATGAGTAGGGAGCTTGCCGAAGGGTTTTTCGGAAGCTCGCCGGAAGGTTCGTTGGAAGTTCGCGGAGCTCACCGAGAAAGATCGGAGCTTGCCGAAGAAGCTCGTTAGAACTCGCTAAGATCAAATCATGAAGTCTAGGAGCTTGCCGGGAGTCCGCAGAATGGTTTCCGAGAGTTTATCGGAAGACCGTCGGAAGTTCCCCGGAAGCTCGCCTGAAGAAGTCTTGACTTACGGACTTTGTAATAGCTTAGAAAATGCCTTTAAATTCATAGTTAGCACGTTAATTAGGGTTAGGATTAGGTGTTAATCCTATAACCCAAGTAGGGGCCAATTGGGCCCGAGTTCGGACTGGTTTGGGCCAAGTTTGGAGCCCAACCAGTGAGCTGAATTGGCCTAGGCGGTGGCACCGCCTAGACTGGGCGGTGGCACCACCAGTCCACTGTCTGTCGGACACTGACAGGCGGTGGCACCGCCGGCCTCGGAAACCAAAGAGAATTCAAATTTTGGAGCCCAAATTTGAATCCTCTTGAGGCCTATAAATACCCCTCATTTCTCAGGAGAGAATACAACCTTTTGAGAAGCTAGAAGTTGAGAAAAGCCTTAGGAAAAGTCTTGTTTTCAATAGCTTGAGTGTTCACCTCCTTTCTATTCATTGAAATCTTTGTAAAAGGGTGAACCACTTGTAAGAGGTTGTAAGAGGGCCTAGTAAAGGAAGATCGTTAGTGGATGCCGGTGGCCTCGACGGAAGAGGAATCGGAGGAGTGGATGTAGGTCACGATTGATCGAACCACTATAAACTACCATCTTCTCTGGTTTGCATTTACTTCCTGCTATTACCTTACTGCAAACCTCTTCATTAGCTTACTGCCTTCAAGTTAAAACGTAATCAAAACGGTTTCAAACGAAACGCTGCTTTTATCGTACGAAGTTTCCAAAAGTGTTTAAATCATCAAAAGTTTATTGTACTTTACCGCTGCACTAATTCACCCCCCCTCTTAGTGCCGCTCCGATCCCAACAATTGGTATCAGAGCCATGTTTTTCTACCTTGGTTTAACACCCAAATAGAAATGGCTCTTTACGGCTTTCAAGAGGGTCACTCTCTCATTTGTCCTCCCTTTTTCAATGGGACGGACTACACTTATTGGAAAACTCGAATGAGAGTTTTCTTACTTTCTTTGGATTTGAATTTATGGCACATAGTCGAAAATGGATTTGAAATGTCTTCTCTTCCAATGAACCATTGGAATGATTTGGAGAAGAAGATGTTTTCTTTAAACGCAAAGGCTATGAATGCCTTATTTTGCGCTTTGGACAAAAATGAGTTCAATCGGGTTTCTTTGTGCGAAATGGCTTTTGACATATGGCACACTCTTGAAATCACACACGAAGGCACTTCTAGAGTCAAAGATTCGAAAATCAACATTTTAATGCATGATTTCGAGCTTTTTCGAATGAAGCCGAGCGAAACCATTGTTGACATGTACACCCGTTTTACGGATGTCGTCAATGGTTTACAAGCTCTTGGCAAATGTTTCTCAAATTTTGAACTTGTTAGTAAAGTTTTACGATCACTTTCTAAAGCTTGGGAATCAAAAGTAACGGCAATACAAGAAACAAAAGATTTAAATATTTTTCCACTTGAAGAACTTATCGGCTCATTGATGACATATGAAATGGTGCGCAATGCATATGATGAACACAATGAACACTTGAACCACCTTCCAAAGAATAGGAAGGATTTGGAACTCTGGACAAATGAATACCACTTGAGCGATGACTCAAGTGATGAGGACAATGATGAACTTGAACTTCGAACACTAACTCTTAATAAGTTCATTAAACAAAAATCTAAAATAAACAATGAACTTGAACGGAGGAAGAGGCCAAAGAAGAGGAAGGCAACTAAGGATGAATCAAAAACTTCCAAAGGTGAAACGGCGAATTGGGCTTTGATGGGCTTCAACTACAAGGTAAGTAACTCAACTCTCTTGAATTATTTTGAAATTACTTGAAGTGTTTCATGAGTGCTTAATTTAGAATAGGAAATAAAAAATTGTTTTTCAAAAATTATATCATGTTTTTCTTTTTAGCATCTTTGAAAAATTAAAAAATTTGATCATGAAAAGTATATTGCTAAGGTTTCATGCATGTTATGTTTTTGAAATATTGAATGATGTATGCAACATTATGGATGATAGTTATATGATATGTGATAATGCTTAGGATTAATCCATGCATATGTATTTTGATGATTTTATGTCATGCATGAGTTTTTGAAGTAAATGTTGATTTGATACTCTCATTTTGGATTAACATGTTTTTGGTTTAATTATGTTTATGACGAATTAAGATGACATTCTCATGACATATTAAGATGACATAGTGCATGTACATATATGTATGAATTTCTTGATAGTCTTTTGATGATAGATGTGATATCATGATGTTTTATTTTTGATGTGTTTGGTCTTGACGGCTTTATGATGAAACTTATGTTTTGATTTTAAATGATGATATATGTTTTCACAAAAAGACTTGAACACCCTCACATGAAATCAATTATATGAAATGGAAATGAATTTTATATCCTATTGAGATTAATGAATTTAGTTTACCAATCTTGTGAATCTCATGAAAATAAACATGATGAATATTTTGAAAATAAATGAGTGTATCATGCATTTGGTCTTAATGATTTCTCTTGAACATACTTTTTGAAATCATACTTGATGATGAATATCAAGATATTAAAAGGATGTTATCATGGAATCATGCTTGATAATTTATTTTATGAAATTTACCTTTCTATCTTGAATGTTGACATTTTTTTTAAAAGCAAAGGCATGCTCATAAGAAGCAAATCACATGAATATAAATTTATAAAAATGAAATGTAATCCTCTACCTTATTGATTTTTCAATAAATCTATGCTTGTCATATATGAATTTATTGAATGTAATTTTGAGGATGATTTCAGATTTGACAAATGCTTGATTCGTATTTACGACATAAGATACATTTTAAATATGAATCATGCTTCAATCATTTTCTATCTCTAGAGTTCTCGATTTTGATGAAATACAAGTGATAAATTCATGATATCTTGTAAATCACTTGAATTATGAATGATTTTTTTTTATGATTTGTTAAAAGAATCACTTAAAAAGAAAATGTTTTTCCCATCTTATCGAGATTAATGATTTCATGATATTGTGTGAATCTCGAAATTGATTTTGATGAAATAGTAATAACATGTTATGAATCTCAAAAATGATAATTTGATTATGATTTTTTTTTTGTAACTTGTCTTTTTGATTTCTCAGAATTCAAATGAAGTGTCATATTGATATCTTGATACGTAGAATATTTTAAAATATGATCTCGATAAGAATGTTTCAAGTTGCTCTTTGTATTATATCTTTTCAAATGAATCATGAGCCTTGATATCATATATTTCATAATATAGAAATAACAAGATTTCTTTGCCTTGTATGTCTTGTGTGATGATTGTACATCAATTTGCTTTATTATGAATTATATGAATCTTGATCGTGAACTTGTTAAGAAGAATTTTAATGAACCATGAATCATATCTTTGGTATTCACGAATTGATCCTTATTGATATCTTTCATGAATTCTTTGCATATTTGGCTTGTTGAATGGTTGAAATTTTTAGCCATTGAGTTCTCCCTTCTTTTCGATAATGATAAAGGGGGGGTTAGTTTACTAGCCTGCATATTTCAAAGGAAGAAAAATTTGCTAGCTCGATCATTTCATTGAAAGAAATTGCTATCATGAACACTACCAATAAATTACAAATCTTGCAATATAAAGAGAAGCAAAGAATTACTATTTTGAAAGAAGCAAAAAATGCAAAACTTAGAAAACTTGCAATATAATTGCTCTTGCCATGCTTTGTATCAAAAATAGGTTGATATCCTTAAAAGCATCGCATTAAAGTTTTTAGTGTATCGCAATATATCACATGTATCACAAATTGAAATTTTTGAGACTATTATCATATCATGTTTAACAATTGATATCTTTCATTGATATGATAAATTATCATCTCATGATATATCGCATAATTATATCATGCTTTGCGATTGTATCATGTGATCTTTACTGAATTTTCACATTGATATCCTTTATGACATGATTTCTTTGCATTATTGTCTTGTATGCTTCATGTGATAATATGAATACATGAAACACTTATGATATGATTTTTATACAATTCCGTGTATTCATAAATATTTATCTCATCACCCAATAACTCTTCTTGATATTCCTTATGAGATGAAATGAAATAATGCATGAAATACAAATGAGAAATCAATGATCATGTATGATAAGATATAATGAATTTTGACATTTAGATACCATCATTTGAATAGCTATGATCATGTTGCCAAAATGATATATCATGAATGCTTGAATATCATGTTTAATATGCTCATAATGATGATTTGGTATCGTGCATAAAAAAAAAAAAAATGAAATGTAATGTTAATGAATTTGTGCATTGAAACTATAATGATGCACAAAGAAGAATGATTACTTACCTTTGTCATGATTTAAAAATTGATGTAAAGGGTGTTTCCCTTCTTTTTGACAATGACAAAGGGGGAGATAGATTGCTAGCACAATTCAAGAAAAAAAGCAAAAATTGCACTTCTCAAAAGAGAAGAAATTGCTATCTTGAACATCACCGAGAATTGCTAGCTTGAAACATCAAGAAAATGCAAAAATGTGCTATCATGCCTATCTCAAGAAAAGCAAATATGCCAACTTGCATATATTTGAATTTGCTAGCTTATAAAACTTGCATATCTCAAGAAGCAAGAGTTGCTTTCTTGAACATCTCTAAATTTCTAGTTTGCAAGTTCTAAAACATTGTAAAATTGCTAGATTGCATGATAATAAAAATTTAATATTATGTTTTTCATGCAATGAGTTGAACCCATATAACAAATACTTGATTGTGGTACTTCTCCTTTTTGTTGATGACAAAGGGGGGAGAAGTATGTTGATGACATGACATGTGATGCATAAGTTTATGCATATGTTCATGATGATGTGTTGCAAGTATTCATGATGAATATTGTAATGACTTGAATTCTGTTTGAATTCAAGGTTCTATCAATATGGCATATTGATAGGGGGAGTTTGTTTAAACTCCGGGAGTTAAGGTTAACTCCGTCATCAAGTGGTTGTCATCATCAAAAAGGGGGAGATTGTTGAATCTCGTATTTTGATGATGAAACCACTTGATATGTGTTTATAATTTAAACTGTATTTTGAGTGATGCAGGTCTACTCGATCAGGATTAGACAGTTAACGCAGCAGGAATTGACGTTGCGCCGGAAGAGATCACGTCAGGATATTGGATGGCTGAACGCTTCGGACGTCGGGCATCGGGCCAAGGAGAGCGAAATTGCGTCAAGGATATCGGGGTTGCGGAGGTCAACCGCCGATTGGGCAACAAGCCGCAAGAGAGGATGATGCACCGAAGAATCAGATGAAGCGCCAACCAATGACGTGTCGGGCAACAGAATGTCAATTCGCGTTGTAATAATTATCTAGATCGGAGTTGAGTTTTGGTTTGTGTGTGCAGGATTAACTACGATAACGATGAAGACATAAAGCGAAACAAAGTGCCGGAGTCAAGCGCGAAGGATTCGTTGGGAGTTCGAGAGTTCGACGGAAGTCCGAAGGTTCGTCGGGAATGCTGCCGGAACTAGCCGAGAATGAGTAGGGAGCTTGCCGAAGGGTTTTCCGGAAGCTCGCTGGAAGGTTCGTTGGAAGTTCGCGGAGCTCACCGAGAAAGATCGGAGCTTGCCGAAGAAGCTCGTTGGAACTCGCCAAGATCAAATCGTGAAGTCTAGGAGCTTGCCGGGAGTTCGCAGAATGGTTTCCGAGAGTTTATCGGAAGACCGTCGGAAGTTCGCCGGAAGCTCGCCGGAAGAAGTCTTGACTTACGGACTTTGTAATAGCTTAGAAAATGTCTTTAAATTCGTAGTTAGCACGTTAATTAGGGTTAGGATTAGTTGTTAATCCTATAACCCAAGTAGGGGCCAATTGGGCCCGAGTTCGGACTGGTTTGGGCCAAGTTTGGAGCCCAACCAGTGAGCTGAATTGGCCTAGGCGGTGGCACCGCCTAGCACCCGAGAGCTGGGCGGTGGCACCGCCAGTCCACTGTCAGTGTCAGACACTGACAGGCTGTGGCACCGCCGGCCTCGGAAACCAAAGAGAATTCAAATTTTGGAGCCCAAATTTGAATCCTCTTGAGACCTATAAATACCCCTCATTTCTCAGCAGAGAATACAACCTTTTGAGAAGCTAGAAGTTGAGAAAAGCCTTAGGAAAAGTCTTGTTTTCAATAGCTTGAGTGTTCACCTCCTTTCTATTCATTGAAATCTTTGTAAAAGGGTGAACCACTTGTAAGAGGTTGTAAGAGGGGTGTAAGAAGGAGGTTGATCTTCGCATAGTAAAGGAAGATCGTTAGTGGATGCCGGTGGCCTCGACGGAAGAGGAATCGGAGGAGTGGATGTAGGTCACGATTGACCGAACCACTATAAACTACCGTCTTCTCTGGTTTGCATTTACTTCCTGCTATTACCTTACTGCAAACCTCTTCATTAGCTTACTGCCTTCAAGTTAAAACGTAATCAAAATGGTTTCAAACGAAACGCTGCTTTGATCGTACGAAGTTTCTAAAAGTGTTTAAATCGTCAAAAGTTTATCGTACTTTACCGCTGCACTAATTCACCCCCCCCCCTCTTAGTGCCGCTCCGATCCTAACAGTAGTATCTCAAATAGTCCATTGTTGCAGGATGTTTCACATCTTAATTATGGTGAGAAACTGGGAGATGATGCAGCAGGAAGGCTACATTCCGATAAATCTAGAATAAATGATACAGACAGTTTGCCTATTCCCACAAATTTGGACATCAAAGATGAATATTCACCTATGTGAAACTCGATGTCAAGTTGAAATTTTCTGATGTCATAGGAACATTGAAGGCTAGAACTTGGCAAGAAGGAAGTGTTGGAACAAGATTTATAAAAGGTGAACTAAAAGGCTTTGATCACTCCAAAATGTCCAAACTTTTTTCTACAAGTTATGTAGAAGAATCTTCATCAGACAAGATAAATGTCATGTGTCTTAGTATCTTAGAGAAGATTAAGAAATGTAATATTCCTTCTGTAGAGAATCCTATAGCTCAATTGTGTTCTATAGTTGATATTGAACTAAGAGGAGAATCATATTAGAACCCTAGCAGATTTTAAGCTTGGGGTTGATCTCTTTAGGGGATCGACCTCCTTGGAACTTTATAGGGGTTCATTCCTCCAAGTTACTGCTCAAAAGCTGCTAAAAAGATTCACCTATTGCTTATCAAAAGAGGATGAATACATGACTATTTATAGGGTTTCTAAACCCTAATTCCTAATAGGACTCCTACTCAAGACTCCTACTTCTAACCAACTCCTAATGTTTCTCTAAGAAGCAACCTCCAAACTAATCCTAACCCTAGCCGGCCTCTTCACCTCTTTAATAGGGGCGGCTAGGTAGGTTTTACATGAATGCCTCTTTCAATAAAATTCAATTAGGACTCTCTTAGCTAGAGTCCTAACAGACCCGCCCTTTTCAAATCAACCTTGTCCTCGAGGCTGATGATCCATGAATTCTGGGAATTTGATTTTCAAGTCGTCATAGTTCTCCCAAGTGACATCTTCTATTGGTAGGTTCACCTATTATATTAGCACTTTAGTAGTGGGTCGTCGTCATCGAGTCACGATCCGTCGATCAATAATGACACTCGGTTGGGTCTAGAGTTCTCCTTGGGTAGTCATATTTGGTAGATGGCTTTAGGCTATCTCGCTTTGTCTCAACTTGAGCTTTAAACATGACACATGAAAGACTGCATGGATTCAGGAGCTAGCGGGTAAGTCCAATCTGTATGCTACCGCTCCGATGTGCTCCAAAATTTGGTAGGGTCAATAGAACCGAGGTGAAATCTTCAAAGATGCTTTGGTCTGGATTGATATTTGCTTGTATGGATGGAGTCGTAGGAAGACTCAATCTTCTACTGAAAATTCTCTTTCGCCTTTGTGTTGATCATATTGTTGTTTCATCCTTGCTTGGGCTGCAATGAGATTATCTTTTAGTAACTTTAGCATTTTATCTATGCCATGTAGTTCCCTATCTACTTGTTCTACTTTAGAGGTGCCCAACACATATTTTGGGATCATAGGGGGAGTCGGCCATACATACCCTCATAGAGAGTAAATTTTATGAATAAATGATAAGTTATATTATACCACCACTCGGCCTAGGAAAGCCACTTTGTCCACTCTTTTGGCCAGTCACTAGTGAAGCATCTGAGGTATGTCTCCAAACATATGTTCACTACTTCAGTTTAACCGTCAATTTATGGGTGATATGTCATACTCATTTTCAATTTAGTGCCTTGTATCTGGAATAACTCTGTCCAAAATCTGCTTGTGAAGACCCTATCACGATCACTTACAATAGATCTTGGCATCCCATGTAATTTTATAATATTCTCCATAAAGATTCGAGTAATACTAGAAGCAGTGTAGGGATTACGAATAGCACAAAAGTAAGTATACTTTGTAAAGTGATCAAACACAACAAGAATTGTACTTTTTTCTTATGGCGAGGGAAGCCTTTCGATGAAGTCCATTGATATATCAGTCCATATCGAGTCCGGGATGGGTAGAGGTTGTTGAATCTCGAATTTTGATGATGAAGTCAATTGTAAATTGTATGATCTTGAGAAAAGTATGCAGGATTGACTATGATAGCAGTTAGACATAAAGCAGGGTTTGTGCCGGAGTCAAGATCGAGATCTCATTGGGAGTTCAAGAGTTCGACGAAAGTCCGGACGTTCGTCGGAAGTTCTACTAGAACCAACCGAGAAGTCCAGGAGCTTGCCAAAGAAGCTCATCGGAACTCGCCAAGAAGATCGTCGTAAAGTCTAGGAGCTTGTCGGGAGTCCGCTGGAACATTGCCAAGAGTTCGTCGGATGTTCGTCGGAAGTACGTCAGAAGAGCAATTTACACACCGGAATAAGCAGCAATGTAATCATGTCTTAGTTATCGTAGTTAGAGCATAAATTAAGTTAGGATTGGAAAATAATCCCACTAACTTAATTAGGGGCCAACTAGGCCCTTAATATGGCTAAATTGGGCCGAATTGAGCACCCAATTCAGCCCTTGAAAACATGGCCGACGATGGCATCGCCTGGAAGGTAGTGCCCCTGGATTTCTGGGTGGTGGTACCACTGACAGCAATGCTGCCAGTGATGGTACCTCCCCTGTTCGATGGTGGTACCGCCCAGAGTCAGCTCAGCGGTGATAGTACCGCCCAATAACAACGGTGGTACCGCCAGTACCTCGGATTCCAGGGATATGACACTTTTTGGCTCCAATTTTGAAGCCATTGGGGCCTATAAAAACCCCACCCTTTTCTGTATGAAAAGGTATGAAAGTATTGGCTTAATCTTGAAGTCTTGAGTCATAAAAGTGTTGTAAAAGTTAGAGTTTTCCTCCTTTATCTCTTAGCCTTGTAACCATCTAAGAAAGAGGAGTGAGACTTGTAAGGGTTATCTCCTAAACCCAGGAAAAGGAGAAAGTACTGTAAAGATGTGTTCGGTCTTCACCTATTGAAGGAAGGCTTTTAGTAGATGCTGGTGACCTCGTCGGAGGAGGAATCTGAAAGTGGATGTAGGTCACCTTGACCGAACTACTCTAAATTCTGGTTTGTTTTTCATTTGTGTAATTTACTTTAGTGCAAACCTCCATAATCTTCTCTTGCACTTTTACGAAAACTTTCAAGTTCAACTTCTCTCCAAAATAGATTGAATCGAAACCATTTTCGTCAGAATCGGTTTTAAACGAAATGAATAATTTTTTAAAATCGTAAAAGTTTTCCGCTGCACTAATTCACCCCCTCTTAGTGCCGCTTTTGATCCTAACAATTAGTATCAGAGCAAAATTCACTCTCATTTGGTTTTAAACTCAAGAGAGATAGTATTTGCCAGCAACCTAGAGGGTCATTCAATTACATATCCACTCATATTCAATGGGACGAATTACACATATTGGAAGATTAGAATGAGGATCTTCCTAATTTCAATGGATTTTGAATTATGGAATAATATAGAAAATGGCTTTCAAAAGTCTTCTCTTCTAATGAACAATTGGAACAAGTTAGAGAAGAAGACTTTCACTTTAAACGCAAAGGCTATGAGTGCCTTGTTTTGTGCATTAGATAAAAACGAGTTTAATCGAGTATCGATTTGTGAAACGGTTTTTGATATTTGGCACACACTCGAAGTAACTTATGAAGGCACTAGTAAAGTGAAGGAGTCAAAAAATCAATCTTTTAGTGCATACTTATGAATTATTTCGAATAAAACCGAGTGAGACCATTGGAGACATGTACACTCGATTTATGGATGTCGTCAATGGTCTAAAAGGACTTGGTAAAAGTTTCTCGGATTTTAAACTTGTTAATAAAATTTTAAGATCCCTTCCAAAGAGTTAGGACCCTAAAGTAACGATCATTCAAGAGGCCAAAGATCTAAATAATTTTCCTCTCGAAGAATTAATTGTGTCACTAATGACCTATGAAATGACATGTAAAGTTCATGAAGAGCTTGAGGACACCCTTCCAAAGAACAGGAAGTATATGACACTAAGAACACAAGAAGACCACTTGAAAAAAAACTCAAGTGATGAGGACTTTAATGATGACATAACACTCTTAACAAAGAAGTTCAAAAGGTTCATAAAAAGAAATAAATTTAAAAATGATACTAAAAATAAATTTAAACCTAAGAAAGAACAAGTGATATGTTGTGAATGCAACAAGCCGGGACACTTCAAGAGTGAATGTCCCTAAGCAAAGAGGAGGCAACTAAAGAAGAAGGCTCTCAAAGTTACATGGGACGATTCAAGTGCTTCCGAAGAAGAAGAGTCAACTAACACCGAGCAAGTTGCTCACTATGCACTAATGACTATTGGAGATGAGGTAACAAGTTTATTAGACACAAATTTAACTTTTGATAAGCTTTCAAGTACTTTTCATGAATTGATTAATGAATGTAGAATCTTGAGTAAAAAGTATAACTTTTTGAAAAAGGAACATGCTTCTCTTATTAGCGATTTTAATAGAGTAAAGATTGAGCATGAAAATAGCTTAGCTTCCTACACAAGATGCCATGAACTAGAAATATTTCAAAAGGAAAACTTGCTACTCAAAGAAATCTTGAAGAAATTTGAGGTTGGTAACAAGTCCTTGAATATGATCCTTGCCAATAAGGGTCACGTTTATAAAAAAGGCGGAATCAGATTTGTGAGTAGCTCTCACCAAAATCTAACCACCTTTATTAAAGGCCCTACCTTGCACGTATCACTTCACACCAAATGTAACTTTTATTGCAAACTTGGACATGTTGAGTATAAATGTCCATTCAAGAAATATAGTCCACATAAATTGATTTGAGTTTCTAAAAGAACCTCAAATGACTCAATACAATATGATAAGCTATGTAGATCGATTTTTGAGGTACCCAAGGTCAAATGGGTACCTAGAAATCATCTTTTTTTGTAGAAACGTTTACCATCACAAGCTAGAAGCAAGAGATGGTACCTTGATAGTGGATGCTCAAGGCATATGACCAGAGATTCATCTCAATTCTCTAAGCTCACTAGCATAGACGAAGGATATGTCACCTTCGGAGACAACAACAAGGGTAAAATCATTGGTAAAAGAACCTTAGGTAATAAATCCAACTTCTTTATTGAAGATGTGTTATTAGTTGATGGCTTAAAGCATAACCTCTTGAGCATTAGTCAATTATGTGATAAAGGATATATTGTTAAATTTGAAACTAATGCTTGCATTATTGAAAAACCATACAAAAATACATCTATGATTACACTAAAATAAAATAATGTATACACTATCGACATTAATGATCTATGTAATAAAATATGCTTTTCGATTTTGAATGATGATGCTTGGCTTTGGCATAGGAGATTATGTCATGCTAGCATGAAACTAATCTCTCAAATTTCATCTAAAGAACTTATAAGAGGAATTTCTCATATCAAGTTCATCAAAGATAATGTGTGTGATGCATGTCAACTAGGAAAACAAATAAAAGGTAGCTTCAAACTTAAGAACCAAATAAGCACCTCTAGACCTTTGCAATTGATCCATATGGACTTGTTCGAACTAATTGCTACAACAAGACTAGGAGGTAGCAAATACGCATTTGTCATCGTGGATGATTACAGTAGATACATATAGACTTATTTTTTTGGCACACAAAAGTGAATGCTTTAGGTATTTCTCTAAGTCTTGTAAACTTATTCAAAATGAAAAGGATTTATGATTTCATCAATTCGAAGTGATCACGATGGTGAATTTTAAAACCGTGATTTCCAAGAATTTTGTGAATCTAATGGAGATAACCACAACTTCTCTACTCCAAGAAATCCTCAATAAAATAGAGTAGTAGAAAGAAAGAATAGAAACTTATAAGAAATGACAAGAACCATGTTGAATGAACATAGCTTACCCAAATATTTTTGGGCCGAAGCCGTAAACAAGGCATGCTATGTCATGAATAGAGTTCTAGTAAGACCCTTACCAAAACTCCTTATGAGTTGTAAAACAATAAAAAAAACCCAATGTTTCATATTTTAAAGTTTTTGGGTGTAAGTGTTTTATCTTGAATGAAAAAGATGCCTTAGGAAAATTTGATGCTAAATCCGATAAAAGAATTTTTCTTGGCTATTCTTCTATTTCTAAAGTATTTCATATCTTTAATAAAAGAACTTTAATTATAGAAGAATCTATTCATGTTGTTTTTAATGAAGTTTTCGAAGTTAAGAAAAATGATTTTGATAATGATGTTAATTTTGATGCTTTGAATTTAAATGAAACCCTTTCTCCATCTAGCACCTTGGATGTATCTACTTCCGAAACATCCTTATCCAAGGATTAGAAGTATGTAGATGCTCATCCTAAGGAGCTAATCATAGGAGACACATCTAAATAGGTTCAAACTTGTTCCTCTCTTAAGAATTTTTGTGCAAACACTGCTTTTCTCTCCCAAATTAAACCTAAATGCATTGATGAGGCCTTGAAAGATGATTCATGGGTCATTGCAATGCAAGATGAGTTAAATTAATTTGAGAGAAATGAGGTATGGAAGCTTGTTCCTAGGCCAAATGACCATTTAGTTATTGGTACTAAATGGGTCTTTAGAAATAAGCAAGATGAATTTGGTATCGTGGTTAGAAATAATACTAGATTAGTAGCCAAAGGTTTCAACTAAGAAGAAGGGATCAATTATGAAGAGAGCTTCGCTCTTGTGGCACGATTAAAAGCCATAAGGATACTCCTTGCCTATGCTAGTAGTAATATTTTTAAATTATTTCAAATGGATGTTAAAAGTGCTTTTCTTAATGGCTTTACTTTCGAAGAAGTTTATGTTGAACAACCTCTCGAATTTGAGAATGATAATCTCTATAATCATGTGTTTAAATTGACTAAAACTCTCTATGGATTGAAACAGGCCCCAAGGGCTTGGTATGAAAGACTTAGCTCATTTCTTATCGAAAATAATTTTTCTAAAGGCAAGGTCGATACTACATTGTTTATAAAAAATTTTAAAAATAATTTTCTTGTTATTCAAATTTATATTGATGATATTATTTTCGGTTCAACGAATGAATCTTTATGTGAGTCATTTGCTAAAAGTATGAGTCTTAAATTTGAAATGAGTTTGATGGGGGAATTAACTTTCTTTTTAGGCTTATAAATCAAACAACTAAGTAATGATATTTTTCTTAGTCAAACAAAATATGCTCTAGATTTGCTAAAAAGGTTTAATATGGATAACTCAAAGGTTATCAACACTCCTATGAGCGCCTCTACTAAGTTAGAAATTGATGAAAGTGGAGAAAGCTTTGATCAAAAAGCTTATAGGGGTATGATAGGAAGTTTACTTTACCCCACCACAACTAGACCAGATATCATGTTTAGTGTAGGACTTTGTGCTAGGTTTCAATCTAATCCTAAGATATCTCATCTTAAAGCAGTTAAGAGAATACTTAAATATTTTAAAGGAACCATAAATCTAGGATTGGTATCCAAAATTTAAGAACTTTGAGCTAATTACTTATGCTGATGCGGATTTTGCTGGATGTAGATTAGATAGAAAAAACACATCCGAAACATGTCAATTTTTAGGACATGCACTTGTTTCTTGATCTTCCAAGAAACAAAATTTGATAGCACTATCTATAACCGAAGCCGAGTACATTGTAGCTAGTGCATATTGTGCACAAGTAGTGTAGATGAAAAGCACTTTAGAATATTATAAGATTCATCTTAAAAATATTTCCATAAAATGTGATAACACAAATGCAATATGTTTAACAAAAAACCCCATTCAACACTCTAGAACTAAACATATTGATATTATGCATCACTTTATACGAGATCATGTTAATAATCATGATGTAATCTTAGAGTTTATTGATACGAAACATCAATTAATCAATATTTTTACAAAGCCCTTAAGCGAAAAACAATTTGATTTTATCAGAAGAGAATTAGGAATGTTAATTTGTCCAAATGCATAAATTTGTTAAATTTTATTTTTGGACTTTCTTGATTCTTTGGATCACTCACTTAAATTCTATGCTGATAATTTTGTGATATGAATTTTACATGATGATAAGGTTGTGTGCTTCAATAAAATGTTTACTTTGATGCTGAAAGTTTCTTTGATGTTGTAATCTCTTTAAATGATGAGCATGTTATCATACAATGATGCAATATCATATTTACTTTGATGATTATGATCTATATTGAATATTGAGAATTTTTAATTATATATGATGTAATATTGGATTCTTAACTTTTGAGTGCTACAAGCACTAATGATATTACCTCATGCAAGTAGTGATGAAAGACTATGATAAAATATTTTATAAATGCATGAATTGTTTATACATATCTTGATGTTTGATTCATGGATGTCATTGATAAATGCATCTCTCGCGGATTTCACTCTTATAAATTTTTAATGAGAAATGGATTTTATGTAATGCTCTTCTCACTATGAAGTTTTATTCATGAATTTCTCCTTCATGTGATACTTCTCTCCCATGAATTCTTTTCATGAAAATTGAAGGAATTCCAATTAATATATTAATCCTTGAAAGATGAGTTCTCGTGTGTGATAATGAAAGCATTTGTGTGATAATTTTCGTAGGGATTTGATTTCATATGGATATCTCGATCCTTTTCATGAATCTTTCTCTTTGTTAAAATGAAAGCATGTTTTCACGAAAACTTATTTATCATTTTTGACTTGATTCAAATCATTTCATAAATTTAGTTCGGATTTCCTCCTTACCTTCTTTCCTCTTCTTCAGGCAAAATGTGATGACAAAGGGGGATAAGTTGTTGGAATCTATCGTTTTAATGTTGATAACATCTAATGATGAGAACTTTTGAGTGTAAAACTTGCTTGATTTTTTTTACCACACTTATATTGTTAAATTGTTCTCCTTTTTGTTGATGACAAAGGGGGAGAAATAATACCAAAATGTGATAAATTAATGACAAATGTATGTAATGTATTTCATCATATATACCGGTTAATAAATTTCTTTTATTATGATAAGATATCTAGAGCTTAACTTATTATTTTATAATTGATATCTTGCCATGGAATGATAAATTGCTATCTTTGTCATCTTTTATATTTGAAATATCATACTTGAAAATGGATGTCATGCCTTGACATCATTTTGATAAATATTTGTCATCGTATTTTGAGAATGATAGATCATGATAGGAATCATGATATGCATGTTGATAAGTTTAATTAACTTATCTTATTGGTTTGTTTCTTGAATTCAAAGGCCTTGAATTCAAGAATATCTTTTTTTAAGTCTGGCATATAGATAAGGGGAGTTAAGGTTAACTCTGTCATCAATTTATTATCATCATAAAAAAGGGGGAGATTGTTGAATCTCGGATTTTGATGATAAAGTCAAATATAAATTATTTGATCTAATCTATATGTTGAAAAAAGTATGCAGAATTGACTATGATAGTAGTAAGACATAAAGTAGGGTTTATGCTGGAGTCAAGATCGAGATCTCATTGGGAGTTTGAGAGTTCGACGGAAGTCTGGATGTTCGTCGGAAGTTCTGCCAAAACCAACCGAGAAGTCTAAGAGCTTGCCAAAGAAGCTCGTCGGAACTCACGAAGAAGATCGTTGTAAAGTCCAGGAGCTTGCCGAGAGTCCGTCGGAACATTATCGATAGTTTGTCGGATGTTCGCTGGAAGCTTGCCGAAAGAGCAATTGACGCATCGGAACAAACAGCATTGTAATCATGTCTTAGTTATCATAGTTAGAGCGTAAATTAAGTTAGGAAAGGGAGGTAATCCCACTAACTTAATTAGGGGCCAACTAGGCCCTTAATAGGGTTGAATTGGGCTGAATTACGCACCTAATTCAGCCCTTGAAAACATGGTCGGCGGTGGCATCGCTTGGAAGGTAGTGCCCCTGGATTTCTGGGTGGTGGTAGCGCAGGCAGCAATGCTGCCAGCGATGGTACTGCCTAGAGTCAGATCAGCGGTGGTAGTACCACCCAGTAATGGTGATGGTACCGCCAGTACCCCGGATTTCAGGGATGTGACACTTTTTGGCTCCAATTTTGAAGCCATTGGGGCCTATAAGAACCCCACCCTTTTCTGCATAAAAGGGTACGAAAGTATTGGCTTAATCTTAAAGTCTTGAGTTATAAAAGTGTTGTAAAAGTTAAAGTTCTCCTCCTTCATCTCTTAGCCTTGTAACCATCCAAGAAAGAGGAGTGAGACTTGGAAGGGTTGTCTCCTAAACCTGGGAAAAGGAGAAAGTGTTGTAAATGAGTGTTCGATCTTCACCTATTGAAAGAAGGCCTTTAGTGGACGCCGGTGACCTCGTCGGAGGAGGAATCCGAAAGTGGATGTTGGTCACCTTGACCGAATCATTCTAAATTCCGGTTTGCTTTTCATTTGTGTAATTTACTTTAGTGCAAACCTCCTTAATCTTCTCTTGCACTTTTACAAAAGCTTTCAAGTTCAACTTCTCTCCGAAACAAATTGAATCGAAACCATTTTCGTCGGAATCGGTTTTAAACGAAACGAACAATTTTCTGAAATCGTGAAAGTTTTTCACTGCACTAATTCACTACCCCTCTTAGTGTCGCTCTTGATCCTAACAGAGGTTACATCTTTCCGGAGCTTGCCACTGTCTTATCTTTATGTTATTGACATATATCACATTGTGCTATAAATTTAGCAATAGTATTTTTCATCTCTACCCAATAAAATTTTTACTTAATTCTCTCATAGGTTCTAAGAAACCTAGAGTGCCAGGCCACAAGTATGGAATACATCTCTTGAAGAATGGTCTTTATACAAGTAGAATTTAGTACAAGCACAATATGTCCCTTATAGCGTAATTCTTTTGAGTCCCAAATTTACTGAGTCATGGAGCCTGGTGCTTCCTCCAATTTTTTTATGATCTTATTGGTCTTCGGATCTTCCTACCATTCTCTCTTAATATCCTTAAAGAAGTCACTGGTTAGAAGTGAAACGACCAAAAATTCAGCTTGCTCGGGTAGCCGCGAAAGCGCATCTACAACAATATTCTCTTTCACCTTTTTGTAAGTTATTTCATAATCATATCCAAGAAACTTTGTTACCCATTTTTGCTACTCGGAGGAAGATATCTTTTGCTCCAAGAAATATTTTAGGCTTTTATAGTCGGTCTTGATTTGAAAGCGTTGTTCGATCAAGTATAGTCCCCATTTGGTCACTGCATGCATAATCGCGAGCATCTTCTTATCGTAAATAGTCATCTTGAGATGAAAAAGAGATAATGACTTACTGGTATAAGCAAGGGGGCAGCTATCTTGTATTAGTACAGCACCAATTTCGACTCCGAAGGCATCGGCTTCAATAACAAAAGTCTTACCGAAGTCGAGTAGCGCTAGTATGGGTGTTGTCGTCGTCGCGACTTTAAGTTCGTCAAAGGCGATGGTGGCTTTATTTAACCATTGGAAATCATCTTTTTCAGTAAGGAAGTAAGGGGTGCACTGATCTTTCCATAGTTTTTCACGAACTTGCGGTAGTAGCCTATTAAACCGAGAAAGCTATGTAGCAATTTTATGTTCCTCGGGGTCGACTAGCTATGCATTGCTTCAATTTTGGAGGGGTCCATCGCCACACCTTTCTCTGATATGATATGCTCAAGATATTTCACCTTCTATTAAAAAAAACTGTACTTCAATTTTTTGACAAAAAGAATATGTTCTCGTAAAATCATCAAAATAAGTCATAAGTGCTGAAAATGACTTTCAAGAGAAGGGCTATAAATAAAGATATCGTCGAAGAAAACCAACACAAACTTACGAAGATAATTTCAAAAAATATCATTCATAAGGCTTTGGAAGGTGGAGGGAGCATTGATATGACCAAAGGGTATTACCAAAAATTCGTAGTGGCTGTTGTGTGTTCGAAAAGTGATTTTCGGTATGTCATCTTCGCATACTCGTATTTGATGATACCCGGATCGAAGGTCCAGCTTTATGAAGGCTCATGCTCCCTTTAATTCATCAAATAATTCATCTACTACTAGAATAGGGTATTTTTCCTTGACGGTTATGTCGTTGAGAGCTCGGTAATCAACGCACATTCGCCATGTTCCATCTTTGTTACGTACGAGCAGCACCGGTGAAGAGTAGGGGCTGCAACTTGACCAAATAACTTCTGTTTCAAGCATCTCTTTTACAATCCTTTCTATTTCATCCTTTTGGAGATGTGGATACCGATATGGCTGAGTATTTTCTGGAGGTTTTCCTAGAAGAATCGGTATACAATGATCATGTTGACGGGTAGGAGGTAGGTTGCGCAGTTCATCAAATATATCTGAAAATTCAGCAAGCAAAGGAAGTAGGTTTGGATCTTCAAATTATGTTGGCTCTCCCTTAGTTGGCTACTCAAGTTGTACCAAAAAGCCGCTATATGCTTTGTGCAAAACCTTCTCTATTCATTGTGTGCAAATCGGCATTAGGTCGCCCCACGTTTCCCATGCAGTATCATTTGTTTCCCTTCATTATAAAATTTCATAATTAGTTTTATAAAATTTTAGAAAACATCACCTAATCTTATCAGCTATTCGATACTAAGCACCTCCTCATAATCATCAAGAGGGAGGAGAAAAAATCTGTAATTATCTCTTGATCCTGCAGCAATAGTTTCACCCGCGGGTACCTATAATCACACTTCAAAATTCATCCGTCGGCGATCTTAACATCAAACCTGCTGCAAATCTTGATAGGTAAGGCCATTCGGATAGTAATCTTGCTATTCATAAAATTATTAGTGTTCCCAGTGTCAATAAGAATGGTGATAGGTTGTTGCTTCAGAAGTCTTCCCACTTTCATCGTTTGCGGGTTTGTGTAACGTGCAAGGGCATACATCGTAATATCGACTGACTGCTATTCTTTATCTGCGACCTCTTTCTCATGCTTTGGACCTCCTCTTCTATGTCTTCAAGATGTTCAATCAATAGGAGGCGGCCCCTTTTGCAGCGATGATCGCGGTTCCACGGCTCGTCGCAATGCCAACAAAGACCCTTTGCTGATCGGTCACGTAGTTCTTCTCTTATCAATTTTTTTGGCAGCGAAAGATAGTTGTGAGTAGAAGGTGGTTTATATGCCACAGGCTTAGGAGAGGTTCTCATCCTTCGAGCATCTTGGTTGAGTCGTTCTTCTTGTATTCGGGCGAAAGAAATCGTAGCTGTCACGGTACGGGACTACCGCGCCTTAACCTCCCTTTTTATCTCTGGTTTGAGTCCTTCGATGAATGTTCCTAACAATTGATGGTAGGTCCAATCACGAGCAAGGTAGGATAGCTTCTCAAACCTGGTTTGGTACTCTTGAATCGTAGAGGTTTATCGAAACTTTGCGAGTTGACCATCGATATTTTCATACTCCATAGGTCCGAAATGATTTAGCAGTGCGTCCTTAAATTAATTCCATGTTAGAGCCCCATGATTATATTCTAGCTAATTGTACTATTGAATAGCATCTCCTTCAAGGTGGATGATAATAATTTCCACCGTAGCATCATCCGACATTCGTTAGTAGCAAAAGTAACATTCGACACGCGAAATCCACCCAGCCGGGTCTCCTTCTTCCCATCGCGGGAAGTTCACCCTCATGCGTGGCTGAAGCATGTCCGAGGGCTATCCCTCCTTCTCTCGAGGCCTCTCTGAACTCTCACCTTGCTGAAATTTGGTTGGACTCGGCGATTGTCCAATTCTGAATTCTACAAATAAAGTGCGCAATTTGTCCTCCAAGCGCGATTCAAGTCGCGATTCAATCCGAGATTCTCATGCTTCAAATTTGGCATCAATTGGATCTTGAGAAGCCATAGTTGTAGATAAGAGATGTCCCTATCTTGTTTTTGTTGATGGGTTAATGGCATGGGGTGGTGAAAGGTTTAAAAAAATTGAGGATCACAGAAAGGTACTGCAGTAGATTTTTACATCTAAAGTGTAGTAGTTTGGATGTAAAAGGTCAATGGTTTATATTGAGAATTTTTTGATGAACCTAAAGAGAAATCCGCTATTAGGAAGTTTCAAAGCTATCGTAAAAATTTTGTAGAGATTTCGACAGAAAAAACACTGTAGCAAGATCAAACAAACTGTGCTATACGGTTGGAATTCTACAGTGCATCTAGCAACTTGGACGTAAAAAATTAGTGATTTATATTAGGATTTTTTTGACAAAACTAAAGGAAAATATGATGTTAGGAAGTGTCAAAGCTGTCATAAAATTCTTTTAGAGATTTGGACAGAAAAAACGTAGTAGCAAGATTAAATAAACTGTGCTATGCGGTTGAAATTCTGTAGTGCATCTAGCAGCTTAGATATAAAATATCAATGGTTTATATTGAGAATTTCATAACAAAACTAAAGAAAAATCCACTGTTAGGAAGTGTCAAAGCTGTCATAAAAATTTTGTAGAGATTTTGACAAGAAAAACGTAGTAGCAAGATCAAACAAACTGTGCTATGCGGTTGGAATTTGGTAATGCATCTTTCATCGTAGAGATAAAAATTTTACAACGAAAAATTTATACAGTAATATATGGATGATTTTTTTAGATTTTTAAATAAGGATAACTAAATTATAGCAGTAGTAAGGTAGGAAACCAGAACCTATTGCAATTCGCGGGGAGATCAAAGGATGATCTGCGGTAGTGGAGATGACGGTAGAATTCAGTGACGATTTTTTAAGTAATTGTGAGAATTACTTTGGGTGACTGTGGAGAAGATGAATTAGAGTCTCATAATTGTATTGTTAAAGCGAATGGTAATGGCATGAAGCTTTCATCAGAGTGAATTACAGTGTCATGATTGTACTTCCACAGTCAAATGCAGTGTCACAGTTGCAAAATTTCATGTAGGTCACAGTCAACAGATAGTTCGGTTTGCAAGATACAAAATAAGCACTAATGATATTTCATGAAGAGAAGCAAATAGAGCTGTTAAAAAGATGCTTTTAGTTGCAAGGAATCCACTGGAAAAGCCTTCTGCATGTTTTTTTCTTTTTGTTTCTTTCTGCTGCTTCAAAATGCAGTATGTGTGATATGGTTCAATGAAATATAGGCTGGAGAACACATAGAAGAAGGTAGACATATATTTCTATCAAAATAGATATGAAGAGTCTACATAAGAGAAACATTTTTTTTTTCCAGAGATCTTAAAATCATCTAAATGTTATGATGTTCTAGTGTTATACCAACTTAAGTGGGAGGAATAGAAATTAAATTTCCAGCAAGAAATCATTTTATGGGATCCTTCTATCCAAGAAAAGACATGGTAGGACAAACTACCTGGTCATCAAAATCGATAAGACGTCTTCTCACGAGTTTTAGAATCTCAGTAGTTGTTTGGAACCTGAGAGATTAGTTTCTTGTCTCATTCAAAGTTCAATATATGGGGGTCACACAGAGACTAGCGGAATTCTTGTATTCCTTTTCAATGAAAGTAATTCTAAATTTGTAACAGGATGAAAGACTATAATGAAAGAGCCTGCAACTAGAAATGGCATAGTATATGAAAGGCCTATATCCATCATCAATTGAATGCAATCTATACAAATCCTTGCAACAAATTGGAGAAATCCAACATAGTTTTACAGTTGAATCTATGTAGATGGATTATGTCACAGGAAATAACAAATTAACTTATTATTTGAATACATTAAACAGCCTCTTCTGAGATATTATTGGACAGATGGGAAACAAAAGTACGAAATATTAGAAATGAATGTAAATTATGAAATACAGGTGTCAGGGCTCAAAGATGATTCTGCATTCCTGATTTTGCTTTACATCATAGCTAAACAACAATAACTTCCTGGAGCAAGAGTCCCCAAATCACTACAAATATTGCTTTTCATCATCTTCGCACATGGCAACAACAATACAAGTTCACATATCACAACAAGCCCTAAGAATTGCCTAGTCTGCGGGAAGCCTTACAACAATTGGCGCAGGAAATCACTTCACATTATCAGCAGGTTTGTTGGAAGGAACTTTTTTTTTGCATGTCTCATGATCTTTTTTAACACAGAGTAACTGCACTAGCTAACAGAGAGAATTTAATGTGTTTCATCATCTTTATGTGTGGGGCACATGAAGCAAAAGAAAATGATATGCGTCCCTATGTTTATGGTTGTGTCCAGGTCTGACCATTGATGGAGATGATTCGTACCGGACAAATGAAAGTGACAACTCACAAACTTATTGTATTTTTCATCATACCCAAATTAACACTAAGAAAACAAAACATTGTATTTCTTTCCCAAACTTGATAAGAAATGTATAACGTTTTTGTGAAAAAGGAAAAAAGAAAAGGTCAGAAAAGCCCAATCTAATTGCTGCTCTATCACTCAAATAAGAATTATGTACACAAAGCATCATTAAAAAAACAGATCTTAAAGGCTGAATATATGGTACCCAATTAATGTAGCTGTTAAACAGCCTGCAGAAGCATGGACTCAAGCAAGTCTAATTTATATAGTGATACTCAGGCAAACAACAATATGGTTTCCTGCATCATAAGGTTTAAACAAATACCTATCTCTTCTCTGGCTCATAGCTGGCGTTAGAGAGATATAGCGATGTTCCAGCAGAGCAGGGAGCACTCCTTCAACATAATCAAATTGGCCTTTGCGTTTGCTGCAGTCCACCCTAAAGGGTTCTCTCGATGTGATTTCCTCTGGCAACTCTTT